>NC_041382.1:532913810-532914315 GCF_002162155.2 Triticum dicoccoides | reverse complement strand
GATTTAGTTTTAGTTTTAGTTTTAGTTTTAGGTTTAGTTTTAGGTTTATAGGTTTAGTTTTAGGTTTAGATTTAGTTTTTTTCCTTTTTCTATTTTTTTAGTTTTAGGTTTAGGTTTAGTTTAGTTTTAGGAAAGAAGAAGAAGAGAAAAAGAGGAGAGGAGGAGAAGAAGAAGAGGAAAAAGGAAAGGAAGAAGAAGAGGAGGAGGAGAAGAAAAAAGAAGAAGAGGAAGAAGAAGAAGAAGAAAAAAGAGGAGAGGAGGAGAAGAAGAAGAGGAAAAAGGAAAGGAGGAGGAGGAAGAAGAAGAAGAAGAAGAAGAAGAAGAAGAAGAAGAAGAAGAAGAAGAAGAAGAAGAAGAAGAAGAAGAAGGAAAAAAGGAAGAAAAGGAAGAAGAGGAATAAGAAGAAAAGGAAAAAAGAGGGAAAAAATCCGACCCAACACGGTTCCCCGACCCCGACCCGGCACCCCGACACGACACCCCGACCCCGAGACCCCGACCCCGACAC
>NC_041382.1:532748721-532913430 GCF_002162155.2 Triticum dicoccoides | reverse complement strand
ACAGCACCCCGACCCTGACACGGCACTACCCCGACACCGACACGACACCCCGACCCCCCGACCCCGAAACAGCACCCTGACCCTGACACGGCACCCCGACACCGACACGACACCCCGACCCCCGACACCTCCCAAAAAGGTGTTCTTTGGCCTTGCAGAGGCTGACGGGGTCATATATTTGTGAATTATTAGTTAGGTCATATATTTTTCGATTTTGTTATGAAAAACATCATATCTAATTGTGTTGATCGGGTAGTTTAAACATGCAGTTGTTTCATCGCTGCGAGGTTTGGTGTTCGACGACCTCGCCGCGCATTTGACGAGCTCTGCCCCTTCGTTCGTGGGTGAGCACAAATGACATGTCCTCCTCCCCCATTAATTATTTGATCTATTTCGATGAAACTTGATAGCTAGCTATATATGTGTCTTGAATCATCAGTATGCGTAACCAATATGTGTCTCCCGTTCAAAAGCGTCATAGTTATAAATATGCATGCATTTGCATATTTATAACCTTGATTATTTCGAATTGACCAACGCTATCCATGGACAGCCCGAGTATGTGTAGATTGGGTTCGTTTTCCCATATGCTTTGCTTCGGATCCGACGCATAAATTTCGTCAGTGCCTCCCCTGTTGTTCTCCGGGTACACATCCTCTTTGTTTATTGCAGAGACGTGTATCAGGAGAACAGTGGGGAGGTGCTGCCGAAATTTTGCGTCGGATCCGGAGCATAGCATGGGAAAATGAACCCAATCTACACATACACGGGTGGGATTAGGACCTATCATTACCTATTAGAGTGTAGGTTGCATGGACGTAATAAAATTGACAAAGTAGATCAACTGATGAATATATACATGGTGAATTACATATATAATTGTTGTGTGTCCAGTAGCTCTGAAAGTCAAGATGAGTGACCGTGCGTGGATGTACACCGGTCACACTGGTCAGAACAAATGGAGTGCTGAATGGTTCACAAAAACCAAGGGGTTTGTGCAAGCCGCATTTGCAAATGGCCAGAGGAAAACCTGGTGCCCCTATTTCCGGTGCGGCAATTGGGAAAAGAAGACAGAAGCTGAAATGGGCAAACACCTGAAGAAGAGTGGTTTTACACCCGATTATACGGTGTGGACATTTCATGGTGAGTCTACCCAACGTGACCGAGCTGAGGTGGATCGTCGTCGCACCGACGAGCATGGTACCGGGATGGAAAACATGGTGCAAGACTATGATGATGCTCGGGATCCGGACAAGGAGATGGAGGAATCTGCAAAGGCCTTCAATGAAATGTTGGAGTCTTCAAAACGTCCGCTCCACGAGCACACTGAGCTTTGTTAGTTGGATGCCATCTCACAAGTAATGGCTCTGAAGGCTCAGTTCAACTTGGGCAGAGAATGCTATGATGCAATTATGACAGTATTTGGACGCTTTCTACCCAAAGGCCATGTAATGCCTGCAAACCTGTACTAGTCGGACAAAATCCTCCGTGCACTGAAGATGCCCTATGAGAAGATACATGCCTGTGAGAAAGGATGTGCCTTATTTAGGCTTGACTATGCGGACTTGAACTATTGTCCCATTTGCAAGTCTTCCAGGTATATTGTGGTAGACAACGGTATGGGTGAGAAGACACAGACCAAAATCCCCGTTAGTGTTCTTTGGTATGTGCCAATCGTACCAAGACTTCAACGTCTTTTCATGGTCGAAGAGACGGCCAGACAGATGACATGGCACAAAACAGGCAAAAGAACCGAACTAGATGCAGATGGGAATCTGATGATGGTACACACATCGGATGGTGTTGCGTGGAAAAAGTTTGATGAATTACATGCTGACAAAGCGGCAGATCCGAGGCATCCTCGAGTCGGCATCAACACGGATGGGTTCAGTGTGTTTGGTATGACGGCAGCCCAATACAGTTGTTGGCCCGTATTTGTCTTTCCACTCAATCTCCCCCCGGACAGATTATGCAAAGAAAGAACATTTTCCTGACGTTGATAATTCCAGGGCCCAACTATCTGGGGAAAAATATGAATGTGTACATGCAGCCGCTTAAGGACGAATTGCAAGAAGCCTGGGATAATGGGTTCAAGACATACGACGCCTTTAGCAAACGATCCATTTCACCTAAATTAGCTCTTAAATGATCCATTTCACCTAAGTTAGCTCAAAAACGATCCATTTCACCTTAGTTAGCTCAAAAATATGGCATTTCACCTTAGTTAGCTCATAAACGACCCATTTCAACTAAGTTAGCTCATAAATGATCCATTTCACCTAAGTTAGCTAAAAACGATCCATTTCACCTTAGTTAGCTCAAAAACAATCCATTTCACCTTAGTTAGCTCATAAACGACCCATTTCAACTAAGTTAGCTCATAAATGATCCATTTCACCTAAGTTAGCTCATAAATGATCCATTTCACCTAAGTTAGCTCAAAAACGATCCATTTCACCTTAGTTAGCTCAAAAACGATCCATTTCACCTTAGTTAGCTCAAAAACGATCCATTTCACCTTAGTTAGCTCAAAACGATCCATTTCACCTTAGTTAGCTCAAAAAGATGCCCTTCACCTTAGTTAGCTCATAAACGACCCATTTCAACTAAGTTAGCTCATAAATGATCCATTTCAACTAAGTTAGCTCATAAACAACCCATTTCAACTTAGTTAGCTCATATATGATCCATTTCACCTAAGTTAGCTCATAAATGACATATACTTCTTGTTATAGTCTTCTTCTTGTTCTATTCACCTATTTCTAACTTTCTTATTTACCATTTTGCAGATTTCACTCACTTCATGGAAGCTATCTTGCTATGATGGAGTGCTTGCTTTTTCTTTGCTAAAACTTTGCATTGTATCTAGCTTGCTATGATAGAACTTGCTATGTTGATGAAACTTTGCTATGTAATATGTATATGGAACAATGTGTATGGATGGAACTTGATGGAACTTGCTATGTTGATGAAACTTTGCTATGTAATATGTATATGGAATTATGTGCTGGATATGTGATATGTTTGCTGTTAAATATATCTATATATGTCATATATATTTGCTGTGAAAATTGTTGGATTAAAAAAACAGAAAAAAGAGACAATATGCAGGCTTTTTGCCGTCTACCACCGGTGGCAAAGGGCTCTTTGCCATCAGCAGCCGACGGCAAAGAGGCCACGTGGCAGGCAACTGTTCTTCCTGGGAGGGTGACCAATTTGGTCAGTTTGCCTACAGTGGCTGACAGCAAAGGCCTGTCGTGTAGTGACGTCGGCTGACATCATTCGGCGGACGGCAAAGGCCTGCCAAAGTTTGCCGTCAGCGGTGGACGGCAAAGGCCTGCCGTCAACCACCTAACGGAGTAGCAGCGCATTTATTGTCGTCTGCACTCTTTGTCGTCCGCTACTGATGGCAAAGGCCCCTTTGCCGTCAGCCGCCCGAAGCAGATGGCAAAGTAGCTCTTTGCCGAACCTTACTTTGCCGTCCCCTTTTGCCGTCCGCGGCAAACGGCAAAGACCTTTGTCGTCAGCCATCCATGCCTTTGCCGTCTGCCGTGGCAGATGGCAAAGTAGTTGATTCCTGTAGTGATACGTCGATACGGGCTCGGGGCGGACTTCATGATCATATTCGGCGTTAGGAAAAGCAGTACAATAAAAGTATGCTATGAGTTACTCTGGTATCCGAATACTTACGACTTCGCGAGGGGCTTGGCCCTGAGTAACCACTCGTCTTCACTATCGGCGGTGGTGGTGGAACAGTCCGGAAGGAGAGTCCTTCCCTTCTTGGACCCTTCGGCCTCCCCGGTTGGGGCGGCCTTCCTTTTCTTGTCTTCCCCGGCTGGAGGGGGAGATCTTCATCTTCCTCCTCCTCGTTTTCACGGGAGGAGTGCGTCTTGGAGTTATCGGACGATGAGTCCGATACCACCTGGCGTCGGGAACTCTTTCGGGTTCCCATGGCCTTCTTCTTGATCTTCTTCTCCGGCACCTCATAAGGAGCCGGGGTCCGCATCTCTGTCAGGAGAGCGTCTGCAGGGTCTTCGGGCAGAGGGGCCGGGCAGTCAATCTGCTCCGATGTCTCCACCCAGTCCTGTCAAAGGCATGGGAGCTCAGATCCCACACATGGTTAAACTATGGAAAATAAATACCCTACAAGATGTACAGAACTTACCGGATTCACAGGGCACGTCATGCTTAGCCCGCGGTCCTCGGTAAGGGGAGGGGGACCTCGGCGCCCTTGAACAGCACCTTCCAGATGTCCTTATGTGTCGTGTCAAAGAACTCGCATAGAGTCTGGTGCTGGGCCGGGTCGAACTCCCATAAGTTGAAAGCCCGTTGTTGACACGGGAGGATCCAGCGGAAGAGCATGACCTGGACTATGTTGACAAGCTTGAGTTTCTTGCCTATCATGTTCCGGATACACTTCTGGAGTCCGTCCAGCTCCACCGATGAGCCCCAGGACAGGCCCTTCTCCTTCCAGGAAGTAAGCCGAGTGGGGATTCCGGATCGAAACTCGGGGGCCGCCACCCAGTTGGTGTCGCGCGGCTCGGTGATGTAGAACCACCCCGATTGCCACCCCTTTATGGTCTCCACGTAGGAGCCCTCGAGCCATGTAACGTTGGGCATTTTGCCCACCATGGCTCCGCCGCATTCCACTTGTTGGCCGCCTACTACCTTCGGTTTGACATTGAAGGTCTTCAGCCACATGCCGAAGTGGGGTCGGACGCGGAGGAAAGCCTCGCACACGATGATGAACGCCGCGATGTTGAGGATGAAATTTGGGGCCAGATCATGGAAGTCCAGCCCATAATAGAACATAAGGCCGCGGACAAATGGATGGAGGGGAAACCCCAGTCCGCGAACGAAGTGGGTGAGGAAAACCACCCTTTCGTAAGGTTCTGGGTAGGGACGATCTTCCCCGCGGCTGGCAACCGGTGCGCGATATCTCGACTAAGTATCCGGCCCCGCGTAGCTTTTTCATGTCTCCCTCCGTGACGGAGGAGACCATCCACTTGCCTCCCGCTCCGGACATGTTTGGAAAGAGTTGAGGACAAGGATGTGGACTTGGGCGCTGGAGCTCGAGTGCGCGAGAATGGATGAGCAAGGAGGAAGAAGGCGTGGGAAGAAAAAAGGTGAACCCTTATCCCTTTATAAGGGCAGACAAAAACTATGCGCCCCCACCAGCCTGGTAAAACTCGCTTATCCCCCAAGCGCCGTAATTGATGGCGCGGTTGGGTTACCCATGTCCGTATTGATGGGAATCCTGTAATAAGGGGACACGATCTCTACTACGAAAAGACGTGCCAAGGAAACCGCCTCGCGAAACACGCTGAGTTTGGTTGTGAAAGACGATTCGAATGGTGACCTGGCTGCGGTGTGATGTCACACTGCGAAACGCATCGGCAGATTAGATTTGTGGAAATATTATTCTCTCTACAGTTGTATGTGGAACTTTTTTTGCAAAGCCGGATACGATCCTCGTGTTTAAAATCTTCTATGAAGTATTCGGACGAGGAACCCGCCTTGCAATGGCGAAGACAATCTGCGCGCCGGACTCATCGTCATTGAAGCCTGGTTCAGGGGCTATTGAGGGAGTCCTGGATTAGGGGGTATCCGGACAGCCGGATTATATCCTTTGGCCGGACTGTTGGACTATGAAGATACAATATTGAAGACTTCATCCCGTGTCCGGATGGGACTCTCCTTGGCGTGGAAGGCAAGCTTGGCAATACGGATATGTAGATCTCCTTCCTTGTAACCGACTCTGTGTAACCCTAGCCCCCTCCAGTGTCTATATAAACCGAAGGGTTTAGTCCGTAGAACCAAGAACAACAATCATACCATAGGCTAGCTTCTAGGGTTTAGCCTCTTCGATCTCGTGGTAGATCAACTCTTGTACTACTCATATTATCAAGAACAATCAAGAAGGACGTAGCGTATTACCTCCATCAAGAGGGCCCGAACCTGGGTAAACATCATGTCCCCGGCCTCCTGTTACCATCCTCCTTAGACGCACAGTTCGGGACCCCCTACTCGAGATCCGCCGGTTTTGACACCGACATTTGCCATAAGACCAAAGTGTCTCATTGTCTCATCAAGATCAAAGTCACTATCATTATCCTCATCATAGTATCCATGTTCAACATATCTTGTGATTGATCATCACCTAGAGAGTGTGATTCATTAGATTTATGACCATGAAAATGTGCATCTTTATGAATTCTAATGACTTGAGAAATGATGCTACTAATGACTTCAACATCTCCTTTGGCACACATAAGGTCACGAAGCTCAAATAGACAATCATCAAATTTAGGATCACTAGGTTTCATCTTCTGAAAGCAATGGACTTTTGAAGAATCTCATCTAGATTTTTCAAGGAATAGTTTGGAAAGCGCTCCTCAAGATATCTCCATATAGTATAAGCACATTCAAATGTAGGCAATCATACAAGCAAATTTCTAGGCAATACTCTCATGATAAGATCAATAGTTCTAAGATTGCAAGTCATGTCAAGATACTCATCGGAGGAAGGATGCAAGGGATCGATAGGAGGCGCACAAGGGCTAGTAACATACTTGTTCAAGTTATATTCATTGAAAATCTCAAGCATTTCATTTTTCCAAGCACTATAAAATTCTTCGTCAAGCATAGGCACTCTACATCTAATACTCCCAATCGTAGACTCATCCATCTTCCTCCAATGGTGATTAAACCAAAGCAATGGAGACCAATGCTCTGATACCAATTGAAAGGATCGAGTAGAGGTGTCTAGAGGGGGGTGATTAGACCCTCAATAAGAAAAAGTGGAAAATTTTAAGTTCTTCAAGTTTTGGTGGAGTTTTAGCACAAGTTTAAGCATTCACAATACATTTCAAGCAAGCATGGCAAGAGTATGAGCAGCGGAAAGAGTAAAGCATGCTAGTTGCAAGAAAGTAAAGGTATGGGATTGGAGTGTGCAAATGCAATGTATACATAGAGATTTTTCGTGTGGTTCCGATAGGTGGTGCTATCGTACATCCACGTTGATGGAGACTTCAACCCATGAAGGGTAACAGTTGTGTGAGTCCACGGAGGGCTCCACCCATGAAGGGTCCACGAAGAAGCAACCTTGTCTATCCCACCATGGCCATCGCCCACGAAGGACTTGCCTCACTTGGGTAGATCTTCACGAAGTAGGTGATCTCCTTGCCCTTACAAACTCCTTGGTTCAACTCCACAATCTTGTCGGAGGCTCCCAAAGTGACACCTAACCAATCTAGTAGACACCACTCTCCAAAAGGTAATAGATGGTGTGATGATGATGAACTCCTTGCTCTTGTGCTTCAATTGATAGTCTCCCCAACACTGAACTCTCTCTCTCACAGATTTGGCTATGGTGGAAAGATGATTTGAGTGGAAAGCAACTTGGGAAGGCTAGAGATCAATATTCTTGTGGTTGTATTGGAAAGTCTTGGTCTTCACACATGAGTAGGTGGTTCTCTCTCAGAAAATGAGTAGTGGAAGTGTAGGCACGTTATGATGGCTCTCTCACAAATGGAGAAGGGGTGGAGGGGTATATATAGCCTCCACACAAAATCCAACCATTACACACATTTGACTCAACTCGGTCAGACCGAATAGAAGAACTCGGTGAGACCGATTTAGTTTAAAATGTGAACGTTAGGAATCTCGATGGGACCGACATGATCAACTCGGTGGGACCGATGTGCTAGGGCTAGGGCAAAACCTCATCTCGGTGGCACCAACTGCATCAACTCGGTCAGACCAAAGTGAAGCAATAAGGCAACAGAGAGTTGGTCAGGCAAACTCGGTGGGACCTATTGCACATTTTGGTGAGAACAAAATAATTACAATAGGCAATAGAGAGTTTGTAAGGCCATCTCGGTGAGACCGAGATCCGTATCGGTGTGACCGAATTGTCTAGGGTTTCTGGCAGTGGCTATGTCAACTGAACTCGGTGGCGCCGGATAGATCAAATCAGTGGGGGCGAGTTTGACTTTGGGTTTTGGACATATGTGGAAATGCGAAAGTGGTTGAGGGTTTTGGAGCAATATAACTAAGCACTTTGAGCAAGTAGACCATTAAGAAACACCTCATCCCCTTTTAATAGTATTGGCTTTCCTATGGACTCAATGTGATCTTGGATCACTAAAATGAAAATGAAGAGTCTTGAGCATTTGCCAATATGTGTCCTTAGCCTTTTCAAGGGGTTCCACATCTGTCCTTGTCATGCCATTTGTTGAACTTGTCTGAGATACACTAGATAGAAGCATTAGTCCAACAAGAGATATGTTGACATTAATTATCAAAATCACCCAGGGACCACTTGTGCTTTCACTATCACTACTGGATCGGCACGTTCAACTTTATCGACATGGTTGCGCATACATACGACATCACCGCATGGCATTTCGGCCGGCTAAGGCACGAGATGAACTTCCTAGAGATTGAGACTCGGGCGGACGCGGAGCTAATCGGGCCAAAGAATCTTAACATCCGGCCGAAGGAAGAGAAGAAGGATGAGAAGAAGAAGCCGACGATTCTTGTTTCTCCCGTGACAGTGATGACGCGGGATGGTGAGGTTTGCGTGGGAGCATCCAAAATATGTGCAGGTCGAGCGCGAGTTATTCTGTAAGCCCGAGACAGAGCACAAGAAGAAGAAGGAGGAGGCTGACCCCTTGACATTGATCTCGGGTAGGGGGTCCCAAACTGTGCGTCTAAGGTTGATGGTAATAGGAGACAGGGGACACGATGTTTACCCAAGTTCGGGCCCTCTCTATGGAGGTAATACCCTACTTCCTGCTTGATTGATCTTGATGAATATGAGTATTACAAGAGTTGATCTACCACAAGATCGTAATGGCTAAACCCTAGAAGCCTAGCATGTATGACTACGGTATTGAGTATATGCTTTCCGTACTACACCCTCCGGTTTATATAGACACCGGGGGGGATCTAGGGTTACATAGAGTCGGTTACATAAGATGGAATCTTCATAGTTGTTCGCCAAGCTTGCCTTCCATGCCAAGGAGAGTCCTATCCGGACACGGGTACAACCTTCGGTCTTCATATCTTCATAGCCCATCAGTCCGGCCCATAGATAATAGGCCGGACGCCCGAGGACCCCTTAGTCCAGGACTCCCTCAGTAGCCCCTGAACCTGGCTTCAATGACAAGGTATCCGGCGCGTAGTGTTGTCTTTGGCATTGCAAGGCTGGTTCCTCCTTCCGAACTCCAAAATAGTCTCCAGACGAATTGATCGTGTCCGGACCTGTAACACACACCACACACAACCGTAGAGAGAATATAATAACACACGAGTCCAATCTGCTGACAACTTTAGTAATGTGACGTCACGCCTGTCCGGTCATAATTTCGAGCCGTCTTTTGCCCCATGTTTCGAGACGTGGTTGTCATTGGCACGTCTTGTCAAAGCATAGATCGTGTCCCCTTATCACGGGATTCTCATCAAGATGGGCGTGGGTAACCCAACCGCCCCATTTACACAGCATTCGGGAGTAGGCGAAATTTAAGGCGAATGGGGGGGCGTTCGATATTCAACGCCCTTATAAGGAGATGAGATTCCTCTTTCCTCTCCCATGCTTTCTTCCTGCCTCTCCGTTCTTGAGCAACAACGCCCAAGTTCTCACTTCCCTCTCTCGAGAAAGCCCTCAACCATGTCCAGATCCAGAGGTCAAGGCAAATGGATGACCTCCTCTGTTAAGGAGGAGGACATCGCCGAGCTTCGGGAGGCCGGGTACCTAGCGAAGGAAATCGCCCACCGTCTTCCAGCCCGGGGACAAATCATCCCCACACCAAAGCCCAACGAGAGGGTAGTGTTCATCCCTCATTTCCTCCGTGGGCTAGGGTTTCCACTCCACCCCTTCGTCTGCTGGATAATGTCCTACTACGGGATAGACTTCCACGATCTATCCTCGAACTCCTTCCTCAATATCTCGGTGTTCATTGTCGTGTGTGAGGCCTTCCTCCGCATCCACCTCCACTTCGGACTGTGGTTCAAAACCTTCAACATGAAGCCCAAGGTGGTGGACGGACAGCACGTAGAGTGCGGGGGCGCCATGGTGAGCAAGCTCACCAATGTCCCTTGGCCAAAAGGCACATTCATGGAATCTGTCAAGGAATGGCAGAAGCTATGGTTCTACATCACCGAACCCCGCGATGCCACCTGGGCCGCGGCTGCCGAATTTAACTCCACCGCTCTCGTGCGGCTCACCTCCTGTGTCGAGAAGGGCCCGAACTGGCGTTCGGTGAATGAACTGATTGCGCTGCAAACACGTATCCAAAGTATGATCGATAAGGACATCAAGCTTGTCGACATAATCCAAGTGATGTCGGTGCGCCGAATCCTTCCCTGCCAGCGCCGAAGCCGTCCTATATGGGATTTCAACCCAAAGAAACACCATACCCTAGTGAGGCTTTTCGAAACGACTCATGAAGATGCCTAGAAGTTGCTTTTCAAGGGCAACGAGATACCGCCGGCCACTAACTCGGACCGGGGTCACGACATAAATCACCTCCCCCATGAGGTATGTTGTTTTCAACACATCCCTTGCTTGCTTGTTTCAAGGATGATATCTGAGCTTTCATTACCATTGCTTTTTCAGCACTGGTTGAAGAGGGCGAAGCAGATCTGGTGTCCGGCTCCCTTGCCCGAGGATCCAATCGCCCCACGCTTAGCAAAGATGTTGGAGCCGGCGCCTTATAAGGCACCAAAGAAGAAGGCCACAGGAAAGGCCAAGGGGGTCCGGAGCGGCCCCCGCCGCAAGGGTACCTCGGATGCGACATCCGAAGACAAGGCCCCTTCCCTCGCCGCTGAAGACGACACGCACAAGGAGGAGGAAGAGAGCGACTCTCCCCCCGATGGGGGGAGGAAGAAGAGGGTGGCCTCCGCAACTCTAGAGGCGGAGGCCCCCAAAAGGGGGAAGGGCTCTCTCGCGGATAACTTCGGTATCGCAGCATAGGCATAGCAAAAGAGCGAGCAACTAGCAAGCAAAGATAGAAGTGATTTCGAGGGTATGGTCATCTTGCCTGAAAACCCGCAAGGAAGAAGAACGAGTCCATGAAGAAGACAAACGGACATAGATGAACGGATCCTCACAACTCCGGAACGAAACCGAACCTAACGCGAGAAGTAACCCGGAAAGAAGCAAACAAACATAGTAAGAAACTACCACATAATCATGGCATGATGCACAATCAAGTATGATGCATGTCCGGTTTAATGAGGCATGGCATGGCAAAGTGCAGAAACAACCCTACAAATTAAGTGGAGCTCAATATGCAACTTCGTTGCATATTGACGAAACACCACATTCAAGTTATTTAGTTCGATCTCGTTTATGTACCCAACAAGATTAAATATTGTTAGCATGGCAAGAGGTGAAGCATAAAGAAACTATCTATCTAGGCAAGTTTAAATGAAGCCGGAAATACAAACAACAATTTTGGAAAATCCCCATATGCATATTTCAAATTTGGTATTGTTCTGCCTAAACCATATTTTAGAGTTGTTAAACAGCAAAAGTAAGTGCATCATGTTAATCTATGCATTTTTCTGGAAAAGTTACATATATAATTTATTAAATTCGGAGTTATGGTTATTTAGTTATGAAATAAACCATTTTAACAAATCATTTGTGCAAACAGCAAGTTTAAACATTTTGACATGGGTGAAAGTTGCATATTATGAAAGTACATGAGATCCTAAGCATTTTACATATATTACATGCTTTATTATGATGCATGGATATTTAGATATGAGCAAAGCAAATTAATGGCATTACTGAAAATATGCATGCACTGGAAATATGCCAAAATCACAGAGCGGAAAAAAAACATGCACGGGCCGGATTGAAGCGCAGTGCAGCGGCTCGGTAGCGAATGAGGCCCGAGCGCGCTGAGTGTGTGTGCAATAGAAAAGGGAAAATAGAGCAAAAAATTGGGACGCCTGGGACTCGAACCCAGGTCCTGGTTGTGTGCCTGTGTGACCGACCGCTAGGGTGCTTCTGTAATTGTGTTCAGAAAGGAGTACAGCTACTTAAAGAGAAAAGCGAAGGCGTAGCCTTGCTCTGCCATGAAGGCATGGTGACAGCAGGTCTCCGGCGAGACTTAACGGCCGGATGCAGCGGCGGCTTAGGCTGGAGTTCGGCGGCGGGGGTGCGGAAAAAGGAGGGGACTGCAGCTACAGGATGCGTGCGTGCATGTGGAGAGCGGAAGAAAGAGGCCGGAGCTCGAGCGTCGAGCTGGAGCTCGTCTCGGCTAAGGCGCACAGCGACGCATAGACGAGCATGGCGCGGCGAGCGAGCGGCAAGCAGGCAGGGTGTGCGTGCGGGTGCAGATGCATGCGGGGGCTACGGGTGTGTGTGGTGGAGCAACGATGCGAGGGTGGCTGGGCGTGCATGGAGGTGAAGCCTCGCTGGACATGGCTACGGCCATGGCTGCTGACTGTAACGGAGACGAAGTGCATGGATGCATGCCATAGGTGAGGCGAGCAGAGGCAAGAACACGATCTTGGGCTCGCTGCTATGGTTGTCCATGGCGTGGCGGACATGGCCTCTGACGCGACGGGATCGATGGCCACAATGACAGAATCGAACCGGGGAGGAGCTGGGAGAAACGGCTGCTCACCAGGGGGCTCGAGGGATATGACGAGGAGGCCGGGAGATGAAGGAGAGGGCAACGACGAGCTGCTGGTCAGGGCAACGTCCTCGGATCCGAGAAGTAGAGGAAGCAGGGGAGGAAGAGGACGACGGGGAAGAAGCTGGACTTGGCGATCCGGGGCTCGGAGAGGTGCGGGAAGCTGTTGCCAGAGTCGTGGGACTTGCCGCGGAGGAATAAGGTCGGGGACGCCGGCTGCTACGCCGGGCTCGAGCATCAACTCGGCTCGGCCACGGCCATGACGACGGCGACGGCAGGGAGGTGCGTGGGGGAGGCTCCCACCCAACTAACTCCCAGGATCGGTCGAGGAGGGTGATGGGGCGCAGGAAGACGTGCCGGAGAGGATCCTGATGCAGGCCGGACGCGAGGACGACGACGGGCGCCAGCGGTTCTCTCTCGGGTGCTCTGTTCGTGAAGAAGATGGACAACCGGAGGAAGCAGAGGGCTTGTGGCGGCAGCGAGAGAGGGAAAAGGGAAACCCTAAGGGCGCGCTGGCTTTATAGTTGCGCAGGCAGGCGCTAGCCTCGATGTCTGTGAGCCTCCTGCTCACAGCGCTGCTGCTGCTATACTCTGGAGGAAGGAGACGCCGTGAGGGAGGGAGCAGGTGGCCGTTCGGCTCGGCTGGGCCGGGGAAAGAAAGTCCCAGGTGGGCTATCTGGGATTGAGGCCTTCCTTCCTTTCTTATATTCTGCCTAAAACAATTAGACACCTCCAAGATTGAAAAGGGGAGGAGTTTTGGGAAGGAAAGGCTCAGAGACAGAAATATATATGGAGTCCTGGATTTATACAGGATTTGAATAAATTAAATTGGCAATTTTTAGAGGTAGAAAAATAATCCATGTTTGAATTAAATTCAAACTTGAGCCATTTTTGAACCCAACCAAAACAACTCCAAAATGAATGAAATTTGATAGAGAGGTATAAGCCATGGAGCAAGATTTACAGAAAATAAGTGAACATTTTACTGGGACAGGAAAATTCCACTTGCAATAAATGTGTGACAATTGAAAAGAAGAAGCTAGTCATGGGGTGTTGCACTTGATGATGGTTTAGATGGAAGGGCAAGATGGAATAGCAAAGAAGATGAGGAGAAGGAGTTCATAAATATAACAAGCCCACCACAAATATACACACGATAAATATCCAAACTACAATGATGATCATGATGCAAATGCAACATAAATGGCAAAGGCAACATAACATCATGAAGCATATAAAAAGGCAAGGATGGCACAATGCAATATAATAAAAGATGAACATGAAGCAAGAAGCAAGACGACAAAGGCACTCATCATGAACATGGCAACAACATAGGAAAAAGAAACATGCAAAACAATTATGATAATGCACAAACATAATAAACACACGTCAACAACTAAAATAAATGGAAGGGCAACTGAAGCATCGGTCTCGGGGCGTTACACGTAATCAAGTTCGTCGATCAAATCCTTGATCGTGGCTATAAAGTGGGTGGCGGGTGGGAAGCAAAATTCTCCATCGTCAGCCCCTAGTTCGAGCCGGATATAGTTCGGCTGAGAGTCCTCCGCCAAGGACAGGTTTTTTAATGAGTTTAGCACATCGCCCAAAGGCGAGTGCTGGAAGATGTCTGTGGCGCTGAATTTGAAGATCGATAAACAATCAAGCTCGGCGTCCACGGGCTCGCGCGGTTCGGAACCTACGTACGGAGATGAGTTCTGCGTTCCGGTGGCATAGGCATCGTGTGAGACTAGGTCCATGTGCGGCTCCAATGTCGTGGAGTCTGTGGCCTCTGAGGTGGGGTTAATCCTCCCGTCTTTGGATGGCACGGCCTGCTCTGGCTCTAGGGCCAGAGTGGTTACAGGAGCGATCTCCTGGATGCGGCCCGATGATAGATTTAGGTCATGATCATCGGGGTGGCCGGGAGCGGCCACCGCGGTATCGAATCCGGTGAAGATCAAGTCTCCACGGATGTCCGTGACGTAGTTGAAGCTCCCGAATATGACTTGATGGCCAGGGGCGTAGCTTTCGATCTACTCCAGATGGCCAAACGAGTTGGCCCGCAGTGTGAAGCCGCCAAACACGAAGATGTGCCCGAGGAGGAAAGTTTCTCCGCAGACAGCGTCGTTATTGATGATTGAAGGGGCCATCAAACCTTTCAGCGACAGCACAGAGGAACTCTCAATGAAAGCACCAATGTCGGTGTCAAAACCGGCGGATCTCGGGTAGGGGGTCCCGAACTGTGCGTCTAAGGTTGATGGTAACAGGACACAGGGGACACGTTGTTTACCTAGGTTCGGGCCCTCTCTATGGAGGTAATACCCTACTTCCTGCTTGATTGATCTTGATGAATATGAGTATTACAAGAGTTGATCTACCACGAGATCGTAATGGCTAAATCCTAGAAGCCTAGCCTGTATGACTACGGTATTGAGTATATGCTTTCCGGACTACACCATCCGGTTTATATAGACACCGGGGGGATCTAGGGTTACATAGAGTCGGTTACATAAGATGGAATCTTCATAGTTGTTCGCCAAGCTTGCCTTCCATGCCCAGGAGAGTCCTATCTGGACACGGGTACAGCCTTCGGTCTTCATATCTTCATAGCCCATTAGTCCGGCCCATAGATAACAAGCCGGACGCCCGAGGACCCCTTAGTCCAGGACTCCCTCAGCCGACCCCTCGACGGTGATCCCCATCGATTCCAACTCGTCAGATTGGGATGACGCGGAGGAAGAGTATGATGAGTGTGATGACTGCAGCAAGGAATAGTTCTTGGAGCAGTTCAAGAGCGATGATGAGTAGTTTTATGTTCGTTTATGTTTGATGAAATTGAAGTAGACTTGGAGTAGTAATAGTTTGATGGATGTAGTAGTTTGAACTATGTTTAATTATGTTTTATGAACTATGTTTGCTTCAAATGAACTTTCTATGTTTGAAATCATGTAGTAGTTGAACTAGTTTCACATCATGTATTTACATCATCTGTTGGAGCATTAGCTTTGCATCACCAATTATACATCATCAGTTAGAATTGGGTGTTTTCTGGTGATGTAAAAAGCACTTTTTGGTGATGTAAATTATATATCTAGCACTTTTACATCTTCAAATATACATCTTCTATTGGAGATGCTCTAAGGGCATCTACAATGCTCGACGCTAGCATAGGCACCAGGATCGAATTCTTGGTCGATGGGGCGGTTGGGCCATCCAATCATGGCGGCAGGCCCGGCATCAACGCAAGATCTAGTGACAAGCACTTAGTTATTTTTTTCCTTCGCATGAGTTGGAACGATGTGCCCACTGCCTAGTTTTACAGCTAGTTAGCGGTTAGTTAGCACCTAGTGTTAGCGGCAGCGTTGGGTTAGCGAGCGCTATGATGATTTTTTTATTTTACAATATTTATTTTTTTTCCTCCATAAGCGCCTATGTAAGTGTCTGCCATTGAAGATGACATCAGGCATTGTTTGTTACAATGTTGGAGGCTAATTAGCACTAGGAAAACTGGCTACTGCACAAGCGCTTTACCCCGCATAGCAAAAAATGCACAAGCGCTCGCTTTTAATTTTTGTGTCGATGCCTCGTACGATGCCAGGAATCAACGTCCCAACCACCCATCAACCTGGGAATTAATCCTGGTGCCCGTGTTGGACATGCCCTTAGGTGCTTGACGTATCGGTGGTTGGGTTGCGCCCTTTCTTGGGGCATTGGGTTGACCGAATCGCCCCTCCCGGCGCATTTGCTTATGCATGACATTGTAGTAGGGATCTGGTATGCTCAGATTGCTCAATGATCAGGATAAAATGATTAAATACAGAAAAAGGAGAAAAGGAGAGATGATTATGTTGAATGGGATGGTATTTTTTTCCCTGTCACATTGCAGCTGTGAAGAAGGTTTATGAAGAAAAGTAGAATTAGATGGGACTAAGAAAAAAGCTAAAAGGTACTTTAAGTCCATCATCCTTGTTGCTTCCTGACATGTGACAGACAAAAATTGTCCATACATGTGGTGCAGTTATTCTTGGTTGCGGTCAAGCCAAGTTTATCCCACTAGTGTTCTTTCCAGTGGAAAAGGAGATGCAATCCATGAGGAACTAGCTAAGAAAGTGAACGTTAACAAGGAAAATGTGAAATTATTGGACCTGGAGAAAAAATATGGCCCCAAACGGTATGGGCCGGTTACTTCCCCTAGTGGGCCTTGGCTGGGGTCATGAAAATATGGGTTGACCCAGGTCCTCAATGCCGGTCGAGTGGGAGAGATAAGATCTAGGGTTCCGATAGTGGTCTTTGTCCCTCCCACTCTCTCTGTCTTCCCCATCGACATCCCTGCCACCGTCGCTACCCCCTCACCACAAAAGTTTGAGAGATCCTTTGCCAAGTAGTTGCAGCACGACCAATATGGAGCATAGGGCATGCAACTTTCGCTCCCCCTCGTGGTCGCTTTGCGGGTAGAGAGTGCGACCGTGTGGGGTAATTGGACAAAAGAGAAGAGGATCGCCACTGGGAGGATAATCAAAGGGCTCGACGGGAGGATTGGAGGCGTAAGGAAGAAAGGGAGGCAGAGGGAAGATGAGAGAAGAAGGTTGAAGAGACACGGAGTCAAAAAACAAAAGATGGATGAGGCCTGCAGGGTTGAGAAGCACAAGGAGGAAGAATTTATTGCAAGAGAGAATTGAAGCCTAGTGAAGAGAGGAGGACATCAGGGTGACCAAAGACCGATGGAGCCACAGACCAGAGATGATGGCGAGTGTGTCTGCATCTGCGGCGGGTGGGACAAGATCGATACCCGTTGATACATCTCCGTTGTATCTATAATTTTTTATTGTTTCATGCCATTATTTTACAACTTTCACATATTTTTGGCAATAATTTATATGATTTTCTTGGACTAACATATTGATCCAGTACCCAGTGCCACCTCCTGTTTGTTGCATTTTTTGTTTCGTAGAAAATCCATATCAAATGAAGTCTAAATGCGATAAAATTTTATGAAGATTTTTTGGAATATATGTGAATTTTTGGTGCAAGAGTCAAAGCAAGGGGTGGCCCATATGTCCCACAAACTCACACAGCGCGCCCCCTACCCTGGGGCGCGCCAGGAAGGCTTGTGGCCTCCCAGTAAGTCCGTTGCGGTGTCCTCCTGCCTCAAGGAAGCTAATATCCGGATAAAAATCATGTTAAAATTTTATCCCAATCGGAGTTACGAATCTCTGGGAATATAAGAAATGGTGAGGGGCCAGAAAACAGGAATGTGGAACAGGAGAGAGAGAGAGAGAGAGAGAGAGAGAGACAGAGAGAGAGAGAGAGAGAGAGAGAGAGATCAAATCTCGGAGGGGCTCCTCCCCTCCGGGAGCCATGGCAGCCAAGGACCAGATGAGAAACCCTCCTCCCATCTAGGGGGGGGCAAGCAAGAAGAAGGAGGGGGGCTCTCACCCCCTCTCTCCCGGTGGAGCCAGAACAATGCCGGGGGAACATCGCGTAACGGAGATCTACTCCAACAACTCCTTCATATTCATCAACACCTCCATCACCTTACCTCATCTATTATCATTGGTCCATTCTCCCACAACCCGATGTACCCCCTACTTAAACACGGTGCTTTATGCTATATGTTATTATCCAATGATGTGTAGCCATCCTATGATGTTTGAGTGGATTTCTTTTGTCCTATGGGTTGATTGATGATCTTGATTGGTTTGAGTTGTGTGTTTTATTTTGGTGTTGTCCTATGATGCCTTCCATGTCCCACAAACATGGGAGATGCCCACTGTAGGGTGTTCCAATACGTTCATGATTCGCTTATAGTGGGTTGCGAGAGTGACAGAAGGTTAAACCCAAGTAAGGGGGTTGTTTTGTATGGGAGTAAAGAGCACTTGACAGTTAATGCTATGGTTGGATTTTACATTAATAATCTTTAGTGGTTGTAGATGCTTGCTAGAGTTCCAATCATAAATTCATATGATCCAGGTACGGAAAGTATGTTAGCTCATGCCTCTCCCTCTTATATAAAATTAACCATATACAAATTGTTTATCAATTTGGGGTATATTTTTCATAGATTACGAATATCCACTTTGTTTCTATTTTTGAGTAAGTTAAAAATGCAACTTCATGTACCTTTGCAAATAGGTCCTTAAACTTTATCAAAATCACAATTAATTCATACTTGCATTGATTTTGACAGATTGTATATGTTTTTTTGATCAAAATCATGAAAGGATTCTATTGGTTATGTTTTCAAATTTTAACAAACTAAAATCATGTTTGCTTCAAATTTGCATAAACCCCCTCTTGTTTTGACTTTTTGTACATTTTTTATTCCTTGGCCAAATGAGGCAAATTTTATATCTATTTGCATCAAAAAGTTTCAAGGATTTCAGAAATAATATTTTTACACATGAGTTGCCCATGGAGGTTCGACACTTAGAGGGGCTAGACTTGCCGGTCAAATGGGTAAGGGTTAGGCCGTTCTGTGGTCTTTGGAGGGTCTGAATCCTACCAAAACTTGCATTGTGTCCTAATATATGTATACAAGTGTAGTAGGAGGTTCAAACAACGAATACCCAGCTCCCAAGTGTGACCTGCTTCACCGACGACAGTAACACCGAAGGAATGTTCTGCTCATTTAGTTGTGGTTCCACCTGTTATACATACAAGTGCTACCGTTCTTTCGTATGATATATGATATAGTCATGTTATCTATATAGTTTACTATTTGTAGTTGCATAGATTATAATGGTTTCTCCTGTTCACTTATGTGCTTTCTGTAGTTTAGTGCCTTTTGTTGTACATGTATATTTAGCTAATTTTTACTAACCCAAGTGTTGTGATGTGCTTGTGTATCTAGTACAGGAATATACCAAGTGTGAGTGGGTGTAGTGTCAGGACCCCGATTCTAAGTCACACCGATCTAGCCTGTAACACCTCATATCACTTTGCGGCCTCACGCACGGTATCCCCACGGGTGTCGCCTTACCATGGCCCGGGACCTTTTGCGCCTTTTGGCTCACGTATATGATAGTGTCGCTAGCATCCATATGACAGAGAACCCGGGCCGACATGACTAGTCGTGAACCCAAATTGGCACTAACTTACGGGGACAGGCATACATGAATCAACATCGAGCATGTCGGTCAGCAGCGTGTGAATCCGGGCTGTAGCAACTGGGCTAACAGGACTCCGAGAACCCGGGCTGTAGCAGGCTAGCAGGACTCCGGATGTCACCGCATGACATTTCCCTGAAGGGACAGACAAAGGAACAAAGTGAATCACATGCCGGCCAGTCTAAGTGTTCCGGAGCAGTAGTGCTGGGCTAGCAGGACTTCGGTGAACCAGGCTGTAGTGGACTACTATGGCTCATGGAAGCATAAGACTACATTTCCCCATAAGAGAGGCTACAAGGATAAACAACTAGGTTGTCTGATCCCACACATACCAAGCATTTCAATCATACACACAATATGCTCGATATGTGTAAATACAACATGGCATCACAACAAAACTCTACGACTCAAAGAATTTATTCACTAGGCTCCGAGGAGCGAGATATTACAAACATGGGTCTCATGACCCAACATACAGAGCATACAAGCAACAAGCACATGCGGAAGCATAACTTGTCTGAGTATAGACAACTACAAATGAAGAAGGCTGAGAAGCCTGACTATCTACAAGACCCTCCCAAGGGTACAAGATCGTAGCTGAGGTAACGAGCTAAACGTCGAAGTCCATGCGGAACTACTAGTGAGGCTGAAGTCTCTCTGCAAAAACATAAATTAAGCAAACATGAGTACAAATGTACCCAGCAAGACTTACATCAGAACTAGCTACATATGCATCAGTATCAAGAAAGGGGTGGTGGAGTTTAACTGCAGCAAGCCAGCTTTGACTCGGTGGCTATCCTGAACTACGACTGCAAGTAACTCTTTTGTGGTGGCGCACACGAGTCCACATATTCACCATATCAATACACCACTATGGATCCGCTCCCGTCTCCCTACGAGAACGCCATCCATAGCACTCACGCTTATCTTGCGCATTTTAGAGTATCCACTTTCACTTGTCTATGAACTATGCAAGGGGTCCAAGTTTCCATATCCGACGTATCCGGCTATTCGAATAGATAATGATAACCCTGCAGGGGTGTACTTCTTCACACACGCTCTCGCCACTTACCACCATGTACACGTCGTGTATCTTGGCAACCTTCAAGCAGAAGCCTGGTGAGGGAGTCGGCCACGACCTGACTAACCACACAAGTCTCTAGTCCAGGTTTATCGCCTATTCGGGTTCCATCCGCAAGGAGATCCGGCCGGGGTGTCGCTCACGGCCCCAAACGATGTGAGCAGGGTTCCCAAGCCCACCATCCGGGTGCCACTTGGTACACCGTGCCATTGTGCCTAGTCTGTCCCAAGCCCAGTTGTACCGGGTGCCACTTGGTAGACTACTAACACAACCTACAAACACCAGAAACTAGTTGCAACTCCTGGACAGAGATCAGGTTGATTAATAAGTCGAGAGGGGCACTTAAGCATTCCAATGCGTGGTAGTAGCTGTTCATGGATCACAAACACAGAACTCAGTTCCTGAGGACGGCTTCAATGAGACAACCCACCATGTACTCCTACATGGCCTCTCACCGATACCTTTACCAAATCATGTTCACACACTTAGCTCACAACAGTAGGACATGTTCTCACACCTCTAATTCATCCCTGATGAATCAGGCCTGACTCAACTCTAAGCAATAGCAGGCATGACAAACAAGCATGAATGAGTAGGCACACTAGGGCTCAAACAACTCCTACTCATGCTAGTGGGTTTCATCTATTTACTGTGGCAATGACAGGTCATGCAAAGGAAAGGGGTTCAACTACCACAGCATGTAATAGTTGAATCGTTGTTGTCCTAATGCAGTAAAAGAGAGCAGGAGCGAGAGAGTGGGATTGTATCGGAATGAACAAGGGGGTTTTGCTTGCTGGCACTTCTGAAGATAGTATAGTTCTTCATCGGTGTCATCGATCTCATCGTCGGAACGTCGTCTACTGAGAGGGGACAATTACCGGCAAACAAGGAAGAACACAATCAATGCGATGCACAATATGATGCATGATCATGACATGGCAATATGCTATGATTTGAGCTAATGCAACTAGCAATGATTTAAATGAAGTTGGTTTGAACCAAAGGTTCAAATTCAAACTCCATATGTGATTATTTAAATGCCAACATTTTATTTGACCTGATCAGCAGGCATAAGTTGCTCAAACATGCATGTAAATAGCATGAATGGATATATTGGATTTTTTTGATAATTTTTCATATATAATTTATTTAATTCTGAGCTACGGTTGATTTTCTATGATTTTTCAAAGTTTAAAGCATTTTATGGAATTTCTAAACCTTTCCTGATTTATTTCAATTCTAGAAAGACTGTACTGCGTCAGCACTGCGTCATCATGATGTCAGCAGGTCAACAGGGCGCGGTCCAGGTCAAACCTGACCTGTGGGTCCCGTGTGTCAGTCTCATAACTAACTTAACAGAGTTAGTTAGTGTTAGGTTAGGCACTAATCTAGATTAATTAGCGCTAAACTAATCTAACTAATATTTAACAGGGGCGGCCCACACATCAGCGGGTCAGGGGGGAAGTCAAACCCCGGTCAAGCGGGGTCAAACCCACCGGACTTGGTCCGCGGCTCGTCGCTGGTGAAGCCCGAGACGGCGGAGGGGCTCGGAATTTGCCCACGGTCGACCAAATCGACTGCGGTTTGGTCCTACGCGTAGCTGGGGCTCGCGCGCATCTAGTAGGCCAAGCGGGAGGAGCTGGGGTGGTGTGAGTCGACGGCGGCCAGAGTTCGGCGTCAGCGGGTTAGGCGCTACGGCACACGGGAGGAGGATCTGGTGGGTGTTCTCGGCTCCTGGGAGTGTGCTGAGGACGATAGCGTCCTCGGATGCGACGTGTGTGGGCTCTCGCCACGGCAGTGACATGGATGGCGGTGAGCAAGCTTTCGGTCATGGAGGGGCTATGGCCTAGAGGGCAAGCGCGACCAGGGGAGAAGGGGGAGACGATGCTGGTGCTCACAGCGCGTCCGACGGCGCCGTCGGCGAGGGCGGCCGCGGTCGGGTTGCTGCGAATCAACGACAACGACTGTAGGTGCAGAGGATGAAGACAACGGCGATGGCGGCACTGCGGGGCGCTCTGGCGTCGTTTGGCTTGGCGGAGATGAAGAAGAGGTTGGGGCAGAGCTCTTGGGGACGGCAGAGGGGCAAGGGGGTGGCTGTGGCCGTGTGGCAGCGAACGGCGGCGACGAGCGCGTCGGCCATGGCGTGAAGAGAGCGAGGGGCAAGGGGGAAAAGTGAGAGAGGGGTCGGTGGGTTCCAGAGGCCACGGGGTGACGAGCCTAGCGTCGCGCTGGCCAGGGAGGGGCCAAGCAGGCAGCTGTGTGCCCACGCGCGCGAGCGCCGTGCACTGCTTCCCCTCTACCTTCTGGCGAGAGGAGGAAGACAACTAGCAGGGGAGGTGGCTGGGCTGGGCCGGCTTCTGCAGCAGGCCGCATAGGTAGGCGCCGGGTAGGTTCTCTCTCTCTCTCTGTTTTTTCTATTTATTTATGTTTTCTATTATGTCGTAACTTTAGGGCTTTATTAAAAATACTAAAACAATCTCAAAATTCATGAAACTGCTCAAGGCTACTGTTTGGAATAATTCCAACAGTAAACATTTTAGTTCATGAATATTTGGACATTTAAAATATTATATAGCATTTAAATGCCCAAATGCAAATAGCATATGATTTAATTCAGTGACCCTCTGTTGTCCTAGAAAAGTGTGCACCATTTTTGCCAGAGGTTCTAGACCAAGGCAAAGATGATGAACATTTTATAAGGGCATTTCAGGTTCATTGAAAATAATTTAGTAAACCCTAGTTGGTTTCAGGGGGGTGCTGGGGGTTCTGTCATCCCCATTTCAAGTTTTTGAGAAATTTAAACATGATGCACACATGAAGGGCTAGCCTAGGACATAGCAGAACTAGGGATGTGACAGCTCACCCCCACTAAACAAGAATCTCGTCCCGAGATTCAAGCGTAGGGTAAGATAAAGGGGAAACACAACTAACACAATCTTCACGATCCAGGTTGCACTTCGTAAGAACGTTGATTCGTCACCATCTTTGTCTCGACGTCTTGCTTCGGAAACTTCAACCAACACGACAACAAGAGAAAAAAAGAAACTCTAGAAGAATCAATCTTCTTGAAGATCGAACAACTCAGGATCAACTCATGGTGTGAGACATTGAAAACATCTCTCGAGCTGAGACATGAAGCATAGATCCAGAGGGATGGAGTGAAACAGATGATGAAGATTCACTAGGTAGGCAACAATTCCACACTTAAGAAGGTGGTGAACGGTTGTCAACGTAGCGAGGAGTTGAGTTGCCATGATACCACAACGAGACATCTTAGAGGAGGTGACTCGTAGAATTATTCCCTTAAGTGGCAAAAAGAATTACTTTTGATATGGAGATCATTAGAACTCTTCTTACCAGCCTAAGGCAATTTACAAACGTTCGTTTGAACGAATTCAAAAGAATGGCATACTCATACCAGAATGGATGATGTGGACTACCTTGTTGAAGACAACGTAATGGATGGTTTGCTTATCATCAGAGATGGATGGGACCCATGGTAAGTCCACTTTTGAAGATGATCCCGAACAACAACTACTGAGGTGCAAGCTGGGAACAAAATGCAAATGTTGGGAATGATTCTGGTAACTGGGGAAGAACTCAATAGCCGAGAGTGTTTCCAAAGTTCCAATGGTTATAGAATCATCGAAGAAACTGAGAGCACAAGGATCCCTAAGGAACAACTTCAAGAATAAGTCATGCGAAATCCTCATGGGAGGTGACCAAATGGCTTAATCAAGATACTACAACAACAGTGCTTCCAGCTAGGTGTGTCCACTCCACTGGAACCTATATCATAGTTCTCGAAAGAAGTTCCAACCATCATATCTGCCTGAGATTCAAATCTGGTTGGTAACAGGATAATTCAGACAATGTGTCTGGAAAGAAAGTTTGCAACACAAATCGACGAGATGGCGTTGCGAGATTCTCGGGAAATGGACTATGGTAGTAAGCTCCAAAACATGAGCTAGTTCTGCTAACACATGTGAACATGTTGTCCTAGACAAGCATGACCACGTAGTAGTCTTATAATAAAAACACTACCGAGTTCAGGTTGGGAACCATCATCGAGGATAACAAAGTCCTTGCATAAGGCATGCTCTTAAGAAGGAACTTCTTCTCCTTGAACAAATCAATCAGTGGCTTGGTGTGCTAGGAAATACATATGGAGTGGAGGTAATTAATCTACCAAACCATAGAATACATTCGCACATGCATAACTAACTTGGGATGGTACCAGAGGAAACAAAACAATCTTTCTCGAACTCATGGCGGCAACTTGCTCCAAATGCACATGAATTTGAGGAAGTCACTTCTTCTATCCAAGCATAAGCTTCATGAACGGAACACGAAGGCATTGCTTACAAAGTTTCCAATACTAGGTTGATGTTCAACATGAATCATGGGGGAGACAAAATGTTGTTGATGGGCTCAACAGCAACTCATCGGAATTTCCATATCACTGGACTTCCACCATCATATGAACACGGTGATAGCATTGGTCAGACCAAAAGATGTAATCGTGTATGCTCGAGGTATCAACCACGAGTAAGACAACATTACAAACATCGTTGGTTCTGATTTGACTTGACGATAGCCCATACTCAAGTCAAAGTTTTGACAAGATGATAGACCCAGCAACTGATCACGAGGACCAATTGATGAAGATATCATCTTGCTTCAACAACTATCAAAACACAAGGATATCCCTTTGGGATGAACTAAGTCGGACAAGCTATCATATTCCAACTCTCCAAGTTGTCATTTAGCTTAACCAACTATTTCAGGGTATCCAACACAGATTCTTGGAGAAATAGTGGTTTATAGAAAAATCAACTTGATCACGAACTCAACATAGCGGTCAGGTGATAACCAGGTAATACTTCCGAGAAGATATTCGGAAAATCACGAACCACTGATATGTTATTAAGCTCAAGATCAATCTTGCTTTTCAGGGCAAGACGATATGATCAAGGGAGCGAGGGATTGACACAATCCTAACTCATTGATCCAAGAGTGCACCAGGAAATATGGACTAGGTAGCAAGATCAACCTTAGAATGGTAGTTCAATAACCAACACGCTAAGAATGAGAATATTGTCCATTTACTACCAAGAACGAGTTGCTCGGAGTATTGATTTCACACATCACAATTCACTTGTCGGCATTCCGGTTACAACAACACGAGGATCGAGGAATGAATAATGATGGTGAGAAGTATCACTGCATCAAGAATTCATAAGAGGTGGTGTAATTCTCAAGAAATTCTTGACATAAAGATGGTAACACTCCAAGGTAGAACAGAGCAAAAGCTGGATTGGCATTTTGATCCATGGCATACAACTACTTTGACCCAATCCTCGAAGTGGACAAGGTACTGGAGTTTGTTTCTCCTAGTCATTCCGGAATAGAATGGCTTGACGGAGCACAGGAATAATAGGCATCGATGAACACGAATGCACAACTATTCCTGACTATAATTGATGGACTAGGGTCGGAATACAACTGAGGAGGGTCAACTCAAGGAACATATAACATTTTGAGTTGTGGATGCATAGATTAGTATGTCGAACTAAGTTCAACAGGTTTCTTCCGGATAACCCATGCGGTAAGATAGAACTGGCAGAGTCACAACATATGATCGAGAACTCATCAAGAGTACTCTGATTGTGATCTTTTGGTTCAAATAACTTCTGCCATATTGGCTCATGGTATTGGAAGAACTACATACCACAGACCTCGAGGACGATCACAAGGTTACTAATATCCTAAAGGAACTAGCAAACACTATCAACATGAGGTAAGTAGAGTGAATCTTGGGTCCAAGGACCCGGAAATAAAATACCTACTAACTAAATAACATCACGAGATGCTTTCGAGAATGGTGGCCAGAATCATCACACTGGGAACACCAAACATGGCTAGATTACTAACTCTAAGATACCCTAGTGTCATAATAACAACTCCAACATATATGTCGAGGCAATAGAGTACCTCAACTCACTGATTAGTGTGCTTAATCTGGCCCAAAAGGACACCAGGAATAGGAGGAAGGGATTTGCAGATGCATCAGACTGTTTAGAAACCTGGGATGACTCAGACAGCATAACGGCTGTAAATGCTCAAAATGATTTGAGACATCCTGCAAAAATGGTGGCATAACCACTCAACATCACAATATCAAGGTTCTGAGGCCAGCTATGAACATATGGAAGTAGTAGGAACTGAACTGAGGATTGAACTCAACATTCCTAGGCAACTACGGTTTAGTAACACGTCATTCTGAGAGATAGAAGAGAAGCCTAGTTCTTAACCCCCGTAGAAAAGAAGAGGTTGACTCAGAGCAGAAGAGCATAAGGTAAAGGAGTAAAAAGAGCCTTACGTTCCCTTCCACAATCAATTCCCTTATATAACTAAAGCATTTCTAGACTCAACTTCGACCAGCTTGGCTTGGTAATCCTACAGGAAGTCAGGCTCTGATACCAAAGCTGTCAAGACCCCGATTCTAAGTCACACCGATCTAGCCTATAACACCTCATATCACTTTGCGGCCTCACGCATGGTATCCCCAGGGGTGTCGCCTTACCATGGCCCGGGACCGTTTGCGCCTTTTGGCTCACGTATATGATAGTGTCACTAGCATCCATATGACAGAGAACCCCGGCCGACATGACTAGTCGTGAACCCAAAGTGGCACTAACTTAAGGGGACAGGCATACAGGAATCAACATCGAGCATGTCGGTCAGCAGCGTGTGAATCCGGGCTGTAGCAACTGGGCTAACAGGACTCCGGGAACCCGAGCTGTAGCAGGCTAGCAGGACTCCGGATGTCACCGTGTGACATTTCCCCGAAGGGACAGACACAGGAACCCGAGCTGTAGCAGGCTAGCAGGACTCCGGTGAACCGGGCTGTAGCGGACTACTATGGCTCATGGAAGCATAAGACTACATTTCCCCATAAGAGAGGCTACCAAGGATAAACAACTAGGTTGTCGGATCACACACATACCAAGCATTTCAATCATACACACAATATGCTCGATATGTGTAAATACAACATGGCATCACAACAAAACTCTATGACTCAAAGAATTTATTCATTAGGCTCCGAGGAGCGAGATATTACAAACATGGGTCTCATGACCCAACATACAGAGCATACAAGCAACAAGCACATGCAGAAGCTTAACTTGTCTGAGTACAGACAACTACAAATGAAGAAGGCTGAGAAGCCTGACTATCTACAAGACCCTCCCAAGGGTACAAGATCGTAGTTGAGGTAACGAGCTAAACGTCGAAGTCCATGTGGAACTACTAGTGAGACTGAAGTCTCTCTACAAAAACATAAATTAAGCAAACGTGAGTACAAATGTACCCAGCAAGACTTACATCAGAACTAGCTACATATGCATCAGTATCAAGAAAGGGGTGGTGGAGTTTAACTGCAACAAGCCATCTTTGACTCGGTGGCTATCCTGAACTACGACTGCAAGTAACTCTTTTGAGGTGGCGCACACGAGTCCACATATTCACCCTATCAATACACCACTATGGATCCGCTCCCGTCTCCCTACAAGAACGCCATCCATAGCACTCACGCTTATCTTGCGCACTTTAGAGTATCCACTTTCACTTGTCTATGAACTATGCAAGGGGTCCAAGTTTCCATATCCGAGGAATCCGACTATTTGAATAGATAATGATAACCCTGCAGGGGTGTACTTCTTCACACACGCTCTCACCACTTACCACCATGTACACGTCGTGTATCTCGGCAACCTTCAAGCGGAAGCCTGGTGAGGGAGTCGGCCACGACCTGACTAACCACACAAGTCTCTAGTCCAGGTTTATCGCCTATTCAGGTTCCATCCACAAGGAGATCCGGTCGGGGTGTCACTCATGGCCCCAAACGATGTGAGCAGGGTTCCCAAGCCCACCATCCGGGTGCCACTTGGTACACCGTGCCACTGTGCCTAGTCTGTCCCAAGCCCAGTTGTACCGGGTGCCACTTGGTAGACTACTAACACAACCTACAAACACCAGAAACTAGTTGCAACTCCTGGATAGAGATCAGGTTGATTAATAGGTCGAGAGGGGCACTTAGGCATTCCAATGCGTGGTAGTAGCTGTTCATGGATCACAAACACAGAACTCAGTTCCTGAGGACGGCTTCAATGAGACAACCCACCATGTACTCCTACATGGCCTCTCACCGATACCTTTACCAAATCGTGTTCACACACTTAGCTCACAACAGTAGGACATGTTCTCACACCTCTAATTCATCCCCGATGAATCAGACCTGACTCAACTCTAAGCAATAGCAGGCATGACAAACAAGCATGAATGAGTAGGCACACCAGGGCTCAAACAACTCCTACTCATGCTAGTGTTGGGGAACGTAGTAATTTCAAAAAAATTCCTACGCACACGCAAGATCATGGTGATGCATATCAACGAGAGGGGAGAGTGTGATCTACGTACCCTTGTAGTTCGACAATGGAAGCATTAACTTGGTTGATGTAGTCGTACGTCTTCACGGCCCGACCGATCAAGCACCGAAACTACGGCACCTCCGAGTTCTAGCGCAGGTTCAGTTCGATGACGATCCCCGGACTCCGATCCAGCAAAGTGTCGGGGAAGAGTTCCGTCAGCACGATGGCGTGGTGACGATCTTGATGTACTACTGTCACAGGGCTTCGCCTAAGCACCGCTACAATATTATCGAGGACTATGGTGGAAGGGGGCACCGCACACTGCTAAGAATATGATCACGTGGATCAACTTGTGTCCTTAGGGGTGCCCCTTGCCTCCGTATATAAAGGTTCAAAAGGGGGGCCGGCCGGCCAAGAGGAGGCGCGCCAGGAGGATTCATACTCCCTCCGGGAGTAGGACTCCCCGCCTTTCCTAGTTGGAATAGGATTCACGGAGGGGGGGAAAGAGGAGAGAGAGGAGGAAGGGGGGCCGGCCCCCTCTCCTTGTCCTATTCGGACCAAGGGGGGAGGGGCGCGCGGCCCATCTCTGGCCACCTCTCCTCTCTTCCACTAAGGCCCACTAAGGCCCATATACCTCCCGGGGGGGTTCCGGTAACCTCCCGGTAATCCGGTAAAATCCCGATTTCACCCGGAACACTTCCGATATCCAAACATAGGCTTCCAATATATCAATCTTTATGTCTCGACCATTTCGAGACTCCTCGTCATGTCCGTGATCACATCCGAGACTCTGAACAACCTTCGGTACATCAAAACGCATAAACTCATAATATAACTATCATCGAAACCTTAAGCGTGCGGACCCTACGGGTTCGAGAATAATGTAGACATGACTGAGACATGTCTCCGGTCAATAACCAATAGTGGGACCTGGATGCCCATATTGGTTCCTACATATTCTACGAAGATCTTTTATCGGTCAGACCGCATAACAACATACGTTGTTCCCTTTGTCATCGGTATGTTACTTGCCCGAGATTCGATCGTCGGTATCCTATACCTAGTTCAATCTCATTACCGGCAAGTCTCTTTACTCGTTCTGTAATACATCATCCCGCAACTAACTCATTAGTTGCAATTCTTGCAAGGCTTAAGTGACGTGCATTACCGAGAGGGCCCAGAGATACCTCTCCGACAATCGGAGTGACAAACCCTAATCTTGGAATACGCCAACCCAACATGTACCTTTGGAGACACCTGTAGAGCTCCTTTATAATCACCCAGTTATGTTGTGACGTTTGGTAGCACACAAAGTGTTCCTCTGGCAAACGGGAGTTGCATAATCTCATAGTCATAGGAACATGTATAAGTCATGAAGAAAGCAATAGCAACATACTAAACGATCGGGTGCTAAGCTAATGGAATGGGTCATGTCAATCAGATCATTCAACTAATGATGTGATCCCGTTAATCAAATAACAACTCTTTGTCCATGGTTAGGAAACATAACCATCTTTGATTAACGAGCTAGTCAAGTAGAGGCATACTAGTGACACTCTGTTTGTCTATGTATTCACACATGTATTATGTTTCCGGTTAATAAAATTCTAGCATGAATAATAAACTTTTATCATGATATAAGGAAATAAATAATAACTTTATTATTGCCTCTAGGGCATATTTCCTTCAGTCTCCCACTTGCACTAGAGTCAATAATCTAGATTACACAGTAATGATTCTAACACCCATGGAGCCTTGGTGCTGATCATGTTTTGCTCGTGGAAGAGGCTTAGTCAACGGGTCTGCAACATTCAGATCCGTATGCATCTTGCAAATCTCTATGTCTCCCACCTGGACTAGATCCCGGATGGAATTGAAGCGTCTCTTGATGTGCTTGGTTCTCTTGTGAAATCTGGATTCCTTCGCCAAGGCAATTGCACCAGTATTGTCACTAAAGATTTTCATTGGACCCGATGCACTAGGTATGACACCTAGATTGGATATGAACTCCTTCATCCAGACTCCTTCATTCGCTGCTTCCGAAGCAGCTATGTATTCCGCTTCACACGTAGATCCCGCCACGACGCTCTGTTTAGAACTGCACCAACTGACAGCTCCACCGTTTAATGTAAACACGTATCCGGTTTGTGATTTAGAATCGCCCGGATCAGTGTCAAAGCTTGCATCAACGTAACCGTTTACGATGAGCTCTTTGTCACCTCCATATACGAGAAACATATCCTTAGTCCTTTTCAGGTACTTCAGGATGTTCTTGACCGCTGTCCAGTGATCCACTCTTGGATTACTTTGGTACCTCCCTGCTAGACTTATAGCAAGGCACACATCAGGTCTGGTACACAGCATTGCATACATGATAGAGCCTATGGCTGAAGCATAGGGAACATCTTTCATTTTCTCTCTATCTTCTGCAGTGGTCGGGCATTGAGTCTGACTCAACTTCACACCTTGTAACACAGGCAAGAACCCTTTCTTTGCTTGATCCATTTTGAACTTTCTTCAAAATCTTGTCAAGGTATGTGTTTTGTGAAAGTCCAATTAAACGTCTTGATCTATCTCTATAGATCTTTATGCCTAATATGTAAGGAGCTTCACCGAGGTCTTTCATTGAAAAACTCTTATTCAAGTATCCCTTTATGCTATCCAGAAATTCTATATCATTTCCAATCAGTAATATGTCATCCACATATAATATCAGAAATGCTACAGAGCTCCCACTCACTTTCTTGTAAATACAGGCTTCTCCAAAAGTCTGTATAAAACCAAATGCTTTGATCACACTATCAAAGCGTTTATTCCAACTCCGAGAGGCTTGCACCAGTCCATAAATGGATCGCTGGAGCTTGCACACTTTGTTAGCTCCCTTTGGATCGACAAAACCTTCCGGTTGTATCATATACAACTCTTCTTCCAGAAATCCATTCAGGAATGCAGTTTTGACATCCATCTGCCAAATTTCATAATCATAAAATGCGGAAATTGCTAACATGATTCGGACAGACTTAAGCATCGCTACGGGTGAGAAGGTCTCATCGTAGTCAACCCCTTGAACTTGCTGAAACCCTTTTGCGACAAGTCGAGCTTTGTAGACAGTAATATTACCGTCGGCGTCAGTCTTCTTCTTGAAGATCTATTTATTCTCAATTGCTTGCCGATCATTGGGCAAGTTAACCAAAGTCCACACTTTGTTCTCATACATGGATCCCATCTCAGATTTCATGGCTTCAAGCCATTTTGCGGAATCTGGGCTTACCATCGCTTCTTCATAGTTCGTAGGTTCATCATGATCTAGTAGCATGACTTCCAGAACTGGATTACCGTACCACTCTGGCGCAGATCTCACTCTGGTTGATCTACGAGGTTCAGTAGTATCTTGTTCTGAAGTTTCATGATCATTATCATTAGCTTTCTCACTAATTGGTGTAGGTGTCACGGAAACAGTTTTCTGTGATGCACTACTTTCCAATAAGGGAGCAGGTACAATTACCTCATCAAGTTTTACTTTCCTCCCACTCACTTCTTTCGAGAGAAACTCCTTCTCCAGAAAGTTTCCGAACTTAGCAAAAAAAGTCTTGCCTTCGGATCTATGATAGAAGGTGTATCCAATAGTCTCCTTTGGATATCCTATGAAGATACATTTCTCCGATTTGGGTTTGAGCTTATCAGGTTGAAGCTTTTTCACATAAGCATCGCAGCCCCAAACTTTCAGAAACGACAACTTTGGTTTCTTGCCAAACCATAGTTCATAAGGCATTGTCTCAACGGATTTTGATGGTGCCCTATTTAACATGAATGCGGCCGTCTCCAAAGCATAACTCTAAAACGATAGCGGTAAATCAGTAAGAGACATCATAGATCGCACCATATCTAGTAAAGTATGATTACGACGTTCGGACACACCATTACGCTGTGGTGTTCCGGGTGGCGTGAGTTGCGAAACTATTCCGCATTGTTTCAAATGTACACCAAACTCGTAACTCAAATATTCTCCTCCACGATCAGATCGTAGAAACTTTATTTTCTTGTTACGATGATTTTCAACTTCACTCTGAAACTCTTTGAACTTTTCAAACGTTTCAGACTTATGTTTCATTAAGTAGATATATCCATATCTGCTTAAGTCATCTATGAAGGTGAGAAAATAACGATATCCACCACGAGCCTCAATATTCATCGGACCACATACATCAGTATGTATGATTTCCAACAAATCTGTTGCTCTCTCCATAGTACCGGAGAACGGCGTTTTAGTCATCTTGCCCATGAGGCACGGTTCGCAAGTACCAAGTGATTCATAATCAAGTGGTTCCAAAAGTCCATCAGTATGAAGTTTCTTCATGCGCTTTACACCGATATGACCTAAACGGCAGTGCCATAAATAAGTTGCACTATCTTTATCAACTCTGCATCTTTTGGCTTCAACATTATGAATATGTGTGTTACTACTATCGAGATTCAATAAGAATAGACCACTCTTCAAGGGTGCATGACCATAAAAGATATTACTCATATAAATAGAACAACCATTATTCTCTGATTTAAATGAATAACCGTCTCGCATCAAACAAGATCTGGATATAATGTTCATGCTTAACGCTGGCACCAAATAACAATTATTTAGGTCTAATATTAATCCCGAAGGTAGATGTAGAGGTAGCGTGCCGACCGCGATCACATCGACTTTGGAACTGTTTCCCACGCGCATCGTCACCTCGTCCTTAGCCAATCTTTGCTTAATTCGTAGTCCCTGTTTCGAGTTGCAAATATTAGCAACAGAACCAGTATAAAATACCCAGGTGCTACTGCGAGCATTAGTAAGGTACACATCAATAACATGTATATCACATATACCTTTGTTCACCTTGCCATCCTTCTTATCCGCCAAATACTTGGGGCAGTTCCGCTTCCAGTGACCAGTCTGCATGCAGTAGAAGCACTCAGTTTCAGGCTTAGGTCCAGACTTGGGTTTCTTCTCTTGAGCAGCAACTTGCTTGCTGTTCTTCTTGAAGTTCCCCTTCTTCTTCCCTTTGCCCTTTTTCTTGAAACTAGTGGTCTTGTTGACCATCAACACTTGATGCTCCTTTTTTATTTCTACCTCCGCAGCTTTCGGCATTGCGAAGAGCTCGGGAATAGTCGTATTCATCCCTTGCATATTATAGTTCATCACGAAGCTCTTGTAGCTTGGTGGCAGTGATTGGAGAATTCTGTCAATGACGCAATCATCTGGAAGATTAACTCCCATTTGAATCAAGTGATTATTATACCCAGACATTTTGAGTATATGCTCACTGACAGAACTGTTCTCCTCCATCTTGCAGCTATAGAACTTATTGGAGACTTCATATCTCTCAATCCGGGCATTCGCTTGAAATATTAACTTCAACTCCTGGAACATCTCATATGCTCCATGACGTTCAAAACGTCGTTGAAGTCCCGGTTCTAAGCCGTAAAGCATGGCACACTGAACTATCGAGTAGTCATCAGCTTTGCTCTGCCAGACATTCACAACATCTGGTGTTGCTCCAGCAGCAGGCCTAGCACCCAGCGGTGCTTCCAGGACGTAATTCTTCTGTGTAGCAATGAGGATAATCCTCAAGTTACGGACCCAGTCCGTGTAATTGCTACCATCATCTTTCAACTTTGCTTTCTCAAGGAACGCATTAAAATTCAACGAAACAACAGCACGGGCCATTTATCTACAAACATACATAAACAAGCAAGATACTTTCAGGTACTAAGTTCATGATAAATTTAGGTTCAATTAATCATATTACTTAAAGAACTCCCACTTAGATAGACATCCCTCTAATCCTCTAAGTGATTACGTGATCCAAATCAACTAAACCATGTCCGATCATCACGTGAGATGGAGTAGTTTCATTGGTGAACGTCACTATGTTGATCATATCTACTATATGATTCACGCTCGACCTTTCGGTCTTCGTGTTCCGAGGCCATATCTGTATATGCTTGGCTCGTCAAGTATAACCTGAGTATTCCGCGTGTGCAACTGTTTTGCACCCGTTGTATTTGAACGTAGAGCCTATCACACCCGATCATCACGTGGTGTCTCAGCACGAAGAACTTTCGCAACGGTGCATACTCAGGGAGAACACTTCTTGATAATTAGTGAGAGATCATCTTATAATGCTACCGTCAATCAAAGCAAGATAAGATGCATAAAAGATAAACATCACATGCTATCAATATAAGTGATATGATATGGCCCTCATCATCTTGTGCTTGTGATCTCCATCTCCGAAGCACTGTCATGATCACCATCGTCACCGGCGCGACACCTTGATCTCCATCGTAGCATCATTGTCGTCTCGCCAATCTTATGCTTCCACGACTATCGCTACCGCTTAGTGATAAAGTAAAGCATTACAGCGCGATTGCATTGCATACAATAAAGCGACAACCATATGGCTCCTGCCAGTTGCCGATAACTTGGTTACAAAACATGATCATCTCATACAATAAAATTTAGCATCATGTCTTGACCATATCACATCACAACATGCCCTGCAAAACCAAGTTAGACGTCCTCTACTTTGTTGTTGCATGTTTTACGTGGATGCTACGGGCTTAAGCAAGAACCAATCTTACCTACGCATCAAAACCATAATGATAGTTTGTCAAGTTGGTGTTGTTTTAACCTTCAGAAGGACCGGGCGTAGCCACACTCGGTTCAACTAAAGTTGGAGAAACTGTAACCCGCAAGCCACCTATGTGCAAAGCACGTCGGGAGAACCGGTCTCGCGTAAGCGTACGCGTAATGTCGGTCCGGGCCGCTTAGTCCAACAATACCGCCGAACCAAAGTATGACATGCTGGTAAGCAGTATGACTTATATCGCCCACAACTCACTTGTGTTCTACTCGTGCATATAACATCAACATATAAAACCTAGGCTCGGATGCCACTGTTGGGGAACGTAGTAATTTCAAAAAAATTCCTACGCACACACAAGATCATGGTGATGCATATCAACGAGAGGGGAGAGTGTGATCTACGTACCCTTGTAGATCGACAACGGAAGCGTTAACTTGGTTGATGTAGTCGTACGTCTTCACGGCCTGACCGATCAAGCACCGAAACTACGGCACCTCCGAGTTCTAGCACACGTTCAGTTCGATGACGATCCCCGGACTCCGATCCAGCAAAGTGTCGGGGAAGAGTTCTGTCAGCACGGTGTGGTGACGATCTTGATGTACTACTGTCGCAGGGCTTCGCCTAAGCACCGCTACAATATTATTAAGGACTATGGTGGAAGGGGGCACCGCACACGGCTAAGAATATGATCACGTGGATCAACTTGTGTCCTTAGGGGTGCCCCTTGCCTCCGTATATAAAGGTTCAAAAGGGCGGGGGGGCGGCCGGCCAAGAGGAGGCGCGCCAGGAGGAGTCCTACTCCCTCCGGGAGTAGGACTCCCCCCCTTTCCTAGTTGGAATAGGATTCGCGGAGCGGGGGAAAGAGGAGAGAGAGGAGGAAGGGGGCCGGCCCCCTCTCCTTGTCCTATTCGGACCAAGGGGGGAGGGGCGCATGGCCCATCTCTGGCCACCTCTCCTCTCTTCCACTAAGGCCCACTAAGGCCCATATACCTCCCGGGGGGGTTCCGGTAACCTCCCGGTAATCCGGTAAAATCCCGATTTCACCCGGAACACTTCCAATATCCAAACATAGGCTTCCAATATATCAATCTTTATGTCTCGACCATTTCGAGACTCCTCGTCATGTCCGTGATCACATCCGGGATTCCGAACAACCTTCGGTACATCAAAACGCATAAACTCATAATATAACTGTCATCGAAACCTTAAGCGTGCGGACCCTACGGGTTCGAGAATAATGTAGACATGACCGAGACACGTCTCCGGTCAATAACCAATAGCGGGACCTGGATGCCCATATTGGTTCCTACATATTCTACGAAGATCTTTTATCGGTCAGACCGCATAACAACATACGTTGTTCCCTTTGTCATCGGTATGTTACTTGCCCGAGATTCGATCGTCGGTATCCTATACCTAGTTCAATCTTGTTACCGGCAAGTCTCTTTACTCGTTCTGTAATACATCATCCCGCAACTAACTCATTAGTTGCAATGCTTGCAAGGCTTAAGTGATGTGCATTACCGAGAGGTCCCAGAGATACCTCTCCGACAATCGGAGTGACAAATCCTAATCTCGAAATACGCCAACCCAACATGTACCTTTGGAGACACCTGTAGAGCTCCTTTATAATCACCCAGTTACGTTGTGACGTTTTGGTAGCACACAAAGTGTTCCTCTGGCAAACGGGAGTTGCATGATCTCATAGTCATAGGAACATGTATAAGTCATGAAGAAAGCAATAGCAACATACTAAACGATAGGGTGCTAAGCTAATGGAATGGGTCATGTCAATCAGATCATTCAACTAATGATGTGATCCCGTTAATCAAATAACAACTCTTTGTCCATGGTTAGGAAACATAACCATCTTTGATTAACGAGCTAGTCAAGTAGAGGCATACTAGTGACACTCTATTTGTCTATGTATTCACACATGTATTATGTTTCCGGTTAATACAATTCTAGCATGAATAATAAACTTTTATCATGATATAAGGAAATAAATAATAACTTTATTATTGCCTCTAGGGCATATTTCCTTCAGCTAGTGGGTTTCATCTATTTACTGTGGCAATGACAGGTCATGCAAAGGAAAGGGGCTCAACTACCGCAGCATGTAACAGTTGAATCGTTGTTGTCCTAATGCAGTAAAAGAGAGCAGGAGCGAGAGAGTGGGATTGTATCGGAATGAACAAGGGGGTTTTGCTTACCTGGCAATTCTGAAGATAGTATAGTTCTTCATCGGTGTCATCGATCTCATTGTCAGAACGTCATCTACTGAGAGGGGACAATTATCGGCAAACAAGGAAGACCACAATCAATGCGATACACAATATGATGCATGATCATGACATGGCAATATGCTGTGATTTGAGCTAATGCAACTAGCAATGATTTAAATGAAGTTGGTTTGAACGAAAGGTTCAAATTCAAACTCCATATGTGATTATTTAAATGCCAACATTTGATTTGACCTGATCAGCAGGCATAAGTTGCTCAAACATGCATGGGGATAGCATGAATGGATAGATTGGATTTTTCTGATAATTTTTCATATATAATTTATTTAATTCTGAGCTATGGATGATTTTCTATGATTTTTTAAAGTTTAAAGCATTTTCTGGAATTTCTAAACCTTTCCTGATTTATTTCAATTCCAGAAAGACTTTACTGCGTTAGCACTGCGTCATCATGACGTCAGCAGGTCAACAGGGCGCGGTCCAGGTCAAACCTGACCTGTGGGTCCCGTGTGTCAGTGTCATAACTAACTTAACAGAGTTAGTAAGTGTTAGGTTAGGCACTAATCTAGGTTAATTAGCGCTAAACTAATCTAACTAATATTTAATAGGGGCGGCCCACACGTTAATGGGTCAGGGGGGAAGTCAAACCCCGGTCAAGCGGGGTCAAACCTGCCGGACTTGGTCCACGGCTCGTCGCCGGTGAAGCCTGAGACGACGGGGGGCTCGGAATTTGCCCACGGTCGACCAAATCGACCGCGGTTTGGTCCTACGCGTAGCTGGGGCTCGCGCGCATCTGGTAGGCCAAGCGGGAGGAGCTGCGGTGGTCTGAGTCGATGGCGGCGAGCACGAATGCGGCGGCCAGAGTTCGGCATCAGCGGGTTAGGCGCTACGGCGCATGGGAGGAGGATCTGGTGGGTGTTCTCGGCTCCTGGGAGTGTGCTGAGGACGATAGCGTCCTCGGATGCGACGTGTGTGGGCTCTCGCCACGGCAGTGACATGGATGGCGGCGAGCAAGCTTTCGGTCATGGCGGGGCTATGGCCTAGAGGGCGAGCACGACCAGGGGAGAAGGGGGAGACAACGCGGGTGCTCACAGCGCGTCCGACGGTGTCGTCGGCGAGGTCGGCCACGGTCGGGTTGCTGCGAATCGACGACGTCGACTGTCGGTGCAGAGGACGAAGACAACGGCGATGGCGGCGCTGTGGGGCGCTCCGGCGTCGTTTGGCTCGGCGGAGACGAAGAAGAGGTCGGTGCGGAGCTCTTGGGGACGGCAGAGGGGCAAGGGGGTGGCTGTGGCCGCATGGCAGCGAACGGCGGCGACGAGCGCGTCGGCCATGGCGTGAAGAGAGCGAGGGGGCGAGGGGGAAAACTGAGAGAGGGGTCTGTGGGTTCCAGAGGCCACGGGGTGACGATCCCAGCGTCGCGTTGGCCAGGGAGGGGCCAGGCAGGCAGCTGCGTGCCCGCGCACGCGAGCGTCGTGCACTGCTTCCCCTCTGCCTTCTGGCGAGAGGAGGAAGACAACTGGCAGGGGAGGTGGCCGGGCTGGGCCGGCTTCAGCAGCAGGCCGCATTGGTAGGCGCCGGGTAGGTTCTCTCTCTCTCTCTTTGGTTTTTCTATTTATTTCTGTTTTCTATTATTCCGTAACTTTAGGGCTTTATTAATAATACTAAAACAACCTCAAAATTCATGAAACTGCTCAAGGCTACTGTTTGGAATAATTCCAACAGTAAACAATTAAGTTCATGAATATTTGAACATTTAAAATATTATATAGCACTTAAATGCCCAAATGCAAATAGCATATGATTTAATTCAGTGACCCTCTGTTGTCCTAGAAAAGTGTACACCATTTTTGTCAGAGGTTCTAGACCAAGGCAAAGATGACGAACATTTTATAAGGGCATTTCAGGTTCATTGAAAATAATTTTAGTAAACCCTAGTTGGTTTCAGGGGGGTGCTGGGGTTTCTGTCATCCCCATTTCAAGTTTCTAAGAAATTTAAACATGATGCACACATGAAGGGCTAGCCTAGGACATACCAGAACTAGGGATGTGACATGTAGATGTGCTTGTGTATCCATAGGAGACGCATACATTTGAACCCCAAACAAACTTTCTTCTTCTTTTTCTTGTTTCTCAGGTTGATCTCCAGGACATGGAGGTGATGAAAAAGAAGATAGAGAAGAGCTTAGAATAGGTGTAGTCTAGATTTTGGTTTAGTTTTTTTCTTTTTATATTCATTTAATATAATGTAAATATTTGAGAATTTTGTACCTTGTATAATTATTAATAAAGCTTATGGTTTCATAACAGACTGTAAGTCTTGTATAATTACTCTGTATTATCCATTTCTAATTCACTTTGAATTATTTACTTATCATGATAAAGTTGGAATCTTCGGCCATCTGGTGTTGCCGTCGGCATAGATGACCACCAAGATGACCCCAGGCGGCGACACGTGGCATAGCTATGCCGACGGCAAACCGGCACGTGTGTGGATGACTTTTGACGGTCGTGTCATCTACTTTTTCGCCGATGGCTCGAGAAGACCGTCGGCATATGTTTCTATGTCTACGGCTTTTGTACACCGACGGCCATCCAGGCTTTACTGAGGGAATCAAAGACGACGGCTGTATGCCGACGGTTTTGAGGCCTTCGCCGACAGTTTTGGGGCCTTTGCCGATGGCTTTGGCCGTTGGCATACACACCGTTTCCTGTGGTGCTGGCACACTGCAAGTAAGTCCTCGCTTGGTGGTGACCGTCGTTCTATTCCTGCATTGCCCCCTAGGAAGATTTCTCCCAAAATCAGAGAGAGTAATGAAGCAGAGACATTGTTGGGTGGTGATGCACACAAAAATAGTGTTATCCTGCCATCGTTATCCACTCCTTTGAAGTGTGATGGTTGTGGTCAGGGTCACCCTGTGGCAAATTGTCCTGACAAGAAACCCTGGGAGTTTACTCCTGAATTCATGATTACTTTGGGTCTAATGAATTTGGTCAGGGCTTTTTCTCCATCCGTGAGGTCTGTTCTGAAGCAAAGAGCTAGATGTATAAGCATTTGAGCCTTTAACAGATAAAATCCATATGATGTGATTATGTATAACTATGTCCTTTTCAGAATCAGTGATTCGAGAGTTTAACATCCAACTGCTCAAACAAACGAGATATATATACAAAACCACATTATTGAGTTCTATTACAGTGCCATTGAGCATCTCCGGGCCCTGACTGACTAAATTCTGGAGCTGGGACATCCATATATTGCCCTACACCAAGAATTCTTAACATCCTGAACTACTAATTAATTTCTGTACAATGACTTATTCCCACCTCATCCAGCGGGACAAGAATTTACACCCGACCCAACGTGTGTATTCACAGAACCAACCAAAGTAAAACTAAATTCACATTCAGGCGATCGCTTTGTACCACGGGCCATGGACCTTCTCCGAGACCGTGGCCACCCTGATGAGCACTTCAGCCGCCTTCACCACCCGGTCGGCGAGCTTCCCCGCGCCGACGCGGCGTAGGGCTGCATCCGCCAGCTTCTGGCCCTTGGCACCGCTGCCGCCAAGGAGGACCCCGCGGAAGGCGCAGTGGACCGCCCGGGAGACCTTCTTGAAGACGACGTCGTCCGCTTGGAGGCTCTTCAGGAGCACCCGGGTTACTATCTGCCTCCTTGCCTGAATCTTGGCGTCCGTCAAAGAGCCGGCTGACGCCGACGCGCTCATCATCGCCTCCACGATCTCTTCACTTCCTGCCTCCGGGGAGTTGTCCAACAACTTCACCAGGGCGCCGAAGAGTTCTGAGATGACAGTCTCCAGCTCCGGAGGAGTGATCTTAGAATTCTCACTCATCAGGACTTGACGCAGGACGAGCATGCTGCACAAACAGTAAGTTCAGTTAGCACACATTCAAGTTTTAATCCTGCAGACTAGACTAAAATAACATGAGTTTAAGATAGTAGTTTACCTCGTAGACATCACAATCACTTCTTGAAATTGGCCCTGCACGGCCCTCAATCTCAGAAAGTTGAGATGGAAGCTCTCAGGAGTTGACTGCAATTGTAATCCCTCCATACCACTAATAAGCTGCAACAGGCCAACCCTCACAAGCTTGTCAATCTTTTCTCCCTTGCATTCAGGTAAACCTGAACTACCTGCTGAAGCTACAGCAGCTGCTGGAGCTCCATGGCCAGCTCGGAGCACTGTAACAAGGGGCTGAGCCTGCCACAAAGGATTAAACTAGTGTCAGGAACCAGATAACAAATAGAACGCCCCTATGCTGCTGATGTTGTTAGAAACTTACATGATTTGCTGCTGGAAGAACTGAAAGAGAGCCCAGATGTTCGCTCCATTCTGCGTCCACGATGCTCTTTGATGCTGAAATCCACTGCAGAGTTACAGGGAGAGAAGCTGACGCATTGGCAGGAGGTCCATAGCGATCGCCGAAAGCCTTCTGCAGGTACTCCACTCCAGCAGAGCCTTTTATCGTCGGTTGCATCAGCTGAACATATGCCTTGCTCACTTCTACTTGCAGTTGCTGTATATAACAGAAAAATGTTAGAATTCCACTGCATAAAAACAACTGCAGTTAATTATAGGACAAGTTTAATGTATTAACACACTCAACACACCTTTATTTCTTCCAGAGTGAAACGCAGGCCCTTGATAACAGCAATGACGAACGAGCTGACTCCATTATCATTATCTTCAGAACTTGCAGCCAACTCGCTCAATAATTTGTCATGACTTGCCTTCATCTCATCATCCTTTGCCGCAGCAGACAGCTTTCTGACCATATCCAGAGAGTACTGCAAAATCTGCCCCAGATATTGGGTGTCCTGGGAGCCTGACTTGAGTACCTTCATTTGTACAGGAACAAAATTATGTCAATGTTCCATGAATAAGAAAAAAAAATAAGGAACACGATGACAAACTTATATATGCAAAACACTCGGATCTTACCTGGGATAGAATTTCGAGGTCAATGTTCTCACAGATTTCCTCCTTCCATTCCTTGGGAGCCAAGTCGTGCAATGAATCCCTCACTTCCTTTACCAGGTTGATCAGTTGGCTGTAGTCAGGTTTGTCTCCTCTCATCGAGTCGGTAACCACATCCCAGAAAGCTTTCTCCATTGTTTCCCTCACTTTGTCTTGGAAATCCTTCTCAATGGTACGAGCATCATTAGAATTGCCAGCAATCGCACCACCGTCCTCATGAAGCATCTCATTGACCATCTGCTCATTCTCTGTTGGCAGATTCACTGGTGATGTGCTGCTTGATGCTCCAGAAGCTCCAAACAGGGATCGCACAACAGACCTTGATCCTTCAGCATCTGTTTTGGAATTCATATTGACCTCAGTAGGCGGGAGCTTTCCAGATGAATCAATGCTCAGAGGGGTAGATACGTTTGCAACAGGTGCTGCCAATGGACTTCCATTCTCCTTCGCTTCAAAGAACTTTGATCTTGCATCGGAGAGAGCAGAGTCCATACGCTCGATGCCTGCATCACCGCTCAAATGCTGAACCTTCTCTCTTAGGAGTTTTTGATCGTCAGAAACCTGCTTCTGAATCGCCTTCATATCATGGGTGAGGTTGTGTGACTGCCCGTCGGCAGCTAACTTGCATGTTTGCATCATTGACAGCTCAAGCTTGCATGCAGCCCTAACAAGATCACCCTCCAATGATCTTGCATCTTTTACTTTCCACACCACAAATCCGTAAAGATAGGTGCACCACGCTTTGTCAAAATTAACCAACTGAGTCTTGAATTTACTTTGACTGGCAACATCATAAGACTTCTGGCAACTAGATGATTCAGCAGCATCAAGAGATGGCTGCCTTGAGGCTCTTCCTGGCCCCTCGAGTATTGTCTTAACTAACAGCTCAAACTCCCTGACAAAGTTTGCTGCTGACTCCATGAGTAGCTTCTCTTGCTCACCATCTCCACTTAAAACAGCACTAGGATGAGCCAGGATCATGTAAGCACAGAGTACCACCCTCAGTGAATATCTAGACAACCTGCTTGTTTCAGAAGTTCTTGCTGGCCTTTTTGCTGCAACCCTTGTTCTTCCGTCTCTACTCGGAGGTGCCTTCCTCTTTGGAGTCGCAAGGCGTTTCAGTAGATGGTCAATATTTTCTGCAGATGATGAACTTGCTGACTGACAAAGAGTCAAACGCCTCTCGAACCGGTCAAGTAATGCCTTAGTAGCCTCAAGAGCTGTGGGAGATCCCATCAACATAGCTAATTCCTCAAATGGCATTGACTTCACAGATTTTTCATTAATTCCCAAAGCATCATAAGCTTGAGCTAAGGCAAGTGTTGTCTTCCTGGACTTCACAAAACTTCTCCAGCACCTACAATATACGAGAAGAAAACTTCAATTAACTCGAACATGCAAATACAATCAAATGGTTAGAATTCAAAGGAAAATTTAATGTATGAGAGTAATACCTTGCAAGCTTTCTTGAAAGAAAATCTGCATGCTTGATGTAATCGGCATGAGCAGAACTGCACGGACTTCCTCGCTGCTTCAAATATTCAGCTCTCTTCCTCTTGGCCTGTTCAATAAGATAACAAATCAGATAAGAAGCAGAACAGGAGAACTAAAATTGTAATCAGCGTATGTATCACAACACATACCCTCTGAAGTTTGCTATCCAGATGTTCTTTCAATTTAATCCTGTCTGCTTCTCTCTGGCTGCTTACAGTCATGGCTGCTTGTTGAATATGCATGAGCCGAGCACGAGCCTTCCTCCTCTCAGCTTCTAACAACGCCAACCGTTTCTTCTCAGCAGCAGCACGCTTTGCCAGGATAGCAGATCGCACCCGCTCTGTATACTTGCTCTCAGATGTCGCCTTCTGCACGAGAGACCTCTCTGTTCTCTCCTTCAGTGCGGCCCGCTTCTGCATATCTGCATGCAGAAGGCGCATACGGTTTTCCTCTGCCTGTCGGACACGAGACTCGACTCTAGTCTCAAGTTCCTCCTTCTCCTTCTCAAACCGCATTTCCACATCATTCTTCGCTGCTTGTCGGAGTTCATCCAACTTGGCTAACCGGTTCTGTGCCTTTGCCAAGAGGCTTAACCTTTTCTGCTCAGCTGCCTGAAGCCTGGCTTCAAGGCGCTGTCCGTAATCTTCCTCTTGAGACGACCACGATGGGCTCCGTGGCTTCTTCCTTGCTTTGCAGGATAACCAATCGCGGAATTGCTGCAGAGAAACAATTGAAAATAAGTTAATTTGATCAAGCATGTATCGCTAATTCACTTCAAACTTACTTTTTAACCAAAAGAACACATAATTATTTAGTTGTTTCTACAGCTCCTGCCAGGATTACATCAACCAACAGAACTACAGAAGTTGCAACTAAAATTTCAGCGGTACAAGTTACTTCTAAGCAAAACAAAGTGGTCGATGATGAAAGCAAACTATCCTACCAAACTAGGATAATTCTCCTACCACCGAAACAACCTGAAATCAATTTGCTAACTCAAGCAGTTAGAACTTACAATAATTTCACCTTTATTATTTGATTAAAAAAACTTTCCATTTTTACTGGAGACTCGGAATAAACCGATGCAGACAACTAAATTAATTACTAACATTTCCTGTTTACGCTTTCACCGAACTACAGATAAAATTGAGACTATTTCAATGGGGGGAAACGCTTCAATTCAAAGACCAGAAAACTCCAAACTAGAAAAGAAAAGAAAAACCGGCAAAATCCAACAGAAAAGCAATTCGTGACACCCGTGAGACCAACTTCAGCTCACGACTACCTACCGCCGAAACAATTCCCAAAGAATGTAACTCTGAGTCTCCGACTCCCCCATGAACAGGCTCAACCAAAAGAATTCTTTCACAAGTCTAAAGTTACTGTAAATTCCTTCAAAAACAGCACCACTTTCTTATTAAAGTAATATAAAATTACATACCAGTTCTACAGCAGGACACGCAACTATCATTTCACCAGTAAGGTGGGAACCACCGACGAGTATAATAGAAGGGGAAAAGAAGTAGGCCTCAACACTTCGAGTTCACAATTTCACGCCCCGCGACTTGGCAATCCACCGTGAGGAGGAAGAAGGGGAAAGGGGGGAAATAAAGGCAGGAAAACCAAAGGTACCAGACAGGGACCCCTACCTGCCTCCGGTGGTCGGCCTCCTTGAGCTTGGCCTCGATTTCCTCGGCGCTGGCCGGGCCGCCGCCGCCGCTGGCCCTGCCCTCGAGCAGCCTCCTCCTGATCCGCGGCGGCACCCTCGCGGCCGCCCCCTCCTCCGCCGGTATCTCCATCGCCACGGGCTCCCTCACCCCCATCACCGCACCGATCAGACTCCCTCGCCGATCGAACTCGCCGGCGAATCCCGCAAGAAATCGCCTCGCTTTCTCCTCCTCCTCCCTCCCTTGCTTGCGCCGCTGCTTTACTCCTCCACTTGTTTCTCCCTTATTTTTCCCCTCGCCTCTCGAGTTTAGTTTCTTCCGCGCCGTTCTGGGTGCGCCACGCGTAGCGCTATATAGGTGCGGTACCAGGTACTCTCCGGGGGAAGCGGTTTCCCGAATCGCAGAGCGGATCGGACGCTCGGGCCGGAGCCGAGACGGATAGGGAGGGGCGTTTTGGTAATTTTCGGGGCGTTAGGCGCTTCGGGACGGTTCGGCGGTTGGGTCGCGCCCTTTTTCGGGGCGTTGGGTTGACCGAATTGCCCTCCCGGCGGCTTTGCTTCTCCGTGTCCGGGTTCAGACAAGTTTGATTTGAGTTTCACTAGAAAAATAGAGAAGGTTTGATTTGAGTTCCACTAGAAAATTAAGAAAGGTTTGATATGAGTTCGACTCGGAAATGTGATCCAGAAGTTTGGTTATCGGAGCATGCATACGCGTATGAGACTGTTTTCAATGGTTTTCTTAGCATATTACAATCGAAGCATGCATATGCATTTTACTTCCCAGTTCGGTCAAGTTTGATACGAGTTAAAGCTCAAAAAAAAGTTTGATACGAGTTCAACTAGGAAAAAAAAGTTAGCTTTGAGTTTGACTTGAAAATGTGATTAAGAAGTTTGATCATATAGTATATATTTTTAGGGACCGCTTTTGTGTTGACCAACATTAAGATTGAAATAGTCAATATAAGCTATCTTTGCGATAAAATAACATTGCAGTATTACAGCTTCACATTGCTGATTGTACAACTAGAAATATGAATTACCATCCTAAAAACAGGGGCCAATACATAGTTTCTTTCATTAAAAAGTGACAATGTTTTGTTTCAGCCGATTGATCCAACGCACCGAGGCATCGATCGCACACTCATCCGATGGATAGCAACCCCGCAAAGGACAGCATTGTAACTTGACCCAACTTAATCGCCCGTATATCCATGAATACTCTTGACCAGTCGATCTTGTCGGCAACCTCCTCCCTATGCTATGCTACAAGCGGAGACACCATTGTTGCAAGCCACACATGACTGGCACAACATGAGGGCGTCCTCATTGTAAGATGGGCATCGGAGGTGTAGGTCGGGCGCTGCATACACACTGCTACATGTCAGGTTGCTGGTGCTGCTCTGCAAGTCCAGACACGAACTGCTATAAGGGGAGACCATTGGTGTTTCAAGATAACATTGTCGGTATTGTTGGAAGTTGGGCGCTCAGTGCTACTGTGGCCCAACCACGCCATGTTGCAAGGGGAGGGAGAGTGGCCATAGGGATTGGGGTGGCTGCTTGTGCTACGCCGAACTATGACCACTAACACTATCGGACCGACGACGTCGTGCTGTGAGGGGGACGAAACCAGTGTGTAGGGCAGCAATGTCGGGGCTGCAAGCGACCAACCGCCACTACAAGTTGTTGTCGCTGCTGCAAGCCACCACCGTTTGCTGTGAGAGGGGAGGTGTATGTTGCAAGGGTGGGAGGAGGAGAAGAGAGGGACGGTGAGGTTGATTAGATGGTCGAGGCACAAGATAGCAAATGGGTGAAGGAGACCGATCACTCCTAGATACCGGTCATACTCTTTAGGTTGTTGACCCCGGAAAAAAATTGTCCCCATTTTTCTTGTGAGTTTCTATATAGAAAGAGACCGGTAACAAGTGAATCATTCTTGTTAAAGTAAATGCATTAAAGATTGTTGAATTTGTCCAACTAATTAAACCAAGCCACAAAAAACTATGCCCACTGCCCCTCGTTCTGGGACACATCATAGGCTCTTTTTTTTGGTTGGTGGATTGTGTTACGTCGAGCGTATATTTATATCTACACTATAATAATAGCCACAAAAGCGATTAAAATGAATCAAAAAACACTATAATAAAATTGATAAAAGATAACAAGCCAACGCATAAGTTTTTACTACAAGTTCACTTCAGTGAGGAATAACTCAGTTATCTATAATTGTTAAAGTAAACTAGATGGTATCCTTGTGTTGCCATGGGAATTGCTTCTAATATATTCTGATTACATTTGGTTAGATGGATATAAATATATTAATTGGTAATATAAGAACTAGAACATAAACTACATAAGATTTTTATAACTATAAATATTTATTGCATATAAGTAACATAATATGATTAAATTATTTAAGTATTTTTATATGCATGGTTGTATGTTGAGTCTTGCCATTTTCCATTAATGATTGAATGTTAAGGTGACATAGTAGCATGTTGAGATAAAACTAGTGGTGGCGAGCCTCTTGAGAGAAAGTTGTGCATGTATTTCTTCCTCTCGAAGAAAAAACCTCAACTTCATCTTAAAATTAAAAATAAAACTTTCTCACAACATGTGAACATCGCATGCATCTCAAAAAGAAAACGGAAAAGCCTAAAAACGTTCTTAAAATGAAAAAGAAACAAAATTCTCACTTTCATCTTTCAAAAATAATCTCAAAAAAAACTTTTCTCAAAAGAAAAAATGGCCTTAATTTCATCTTCCAAAAAAATCAAAAAGTTCATCAATTTCATCTACCAAAAAAATCAAAATGTTTTTTGCCATGGTCAACCAGCATGCGCCACGTGGCCGTGCTGGTTGGCCGCAATCCGCCTGTAGCTTAATGTGTTTGATATGTTAGTGAAGACCACTCACTTAGTTACATAGGATTAGATTATTAATGTATTCAATAGAATAGAGTTTGTAATGTACTCTAGATAAATCTCTAGATAGGATCAATAAAGCATACACCTAATTACACAAAATCTCATTGGCTCACACGATATCAACTGCAAAATCCTAGACCTAGCTCGACCTCAGCTTTCACGTCAGGTTGCCACCGAGGAGATTGATCTCCTTTAGGAGATGTGCATGAGTGCATCCCATACCTAGGGTTCATCCGCATGTCACCTTGATCGGATGTCTAGAGAGTTTTTCCCATTAGTAGATCAGGTTCTTTCCCATGGTGTCTCTGTTTGGACTTCTGATTTAAGATATGTTTGAGTTTGCCTACCGTCTATCAACCCTTCGTGTTGTACGTTGGCCACCTCCACTTCTATGCGCCATGGCGAGGCATGTGGGGATGCATGCCTACGCCACCTCCCAGTTGCTTCGCATGTCCGTCATTCTATGTCGGTTTATCATCAACATCATCGATCACCACCATCCACTTCGCCCTTGCCACATGACAAGTCAGATCAGCTATTCACATGCCCCGCCGTAGGATCCCATTAAGGTCGGGGCATATCTAGTATGTGCGCATCTCCGCAACTTGAGCAACAGGTTGTCGCCTCATTAGCCCTTCAGGCCAATATATCATGGCAGTTGTCTTCGCTTCCGACACCGACATGCCTTCTCATTCACGTAGGTTATTTTTGGCCTCTCATCTCGTTGCTCTGACTCACAAGCTGCAGCTACATCGCCCATTCGGGTCATATTGGTGCCGAACACGATCCTCCTTGTTGTTCCCGTGCACCGGCGTATACCTTAGCACTTGTTGTGTCACCTTCTGTGCATGGTCTTTGTCACGCCGCCGGGCTCTCCCTCACCTACTTCGAGCTTCATTCTTGCACTTCTACATGCAATCAACATGGCCCCTTCAAGCTACTGTTGGTTTTGCCTATGACACCTTCTTTGCCTTTATCTAGCTCAAACTTGTCGCAGCATCACTATCTCTTCCCCAACTACTTCGTCTACTCTAAAAATCGTGGGCTACATTGCACCTTCTAACCCCGCATGATACTGACAATACCAACGTGTACCTTCGTCCAAACATGTCTTCGGGCCTGGCAAACCCATGCGGCACCTCATCTACCACACCTTTGATAGCATTTTCTTTGACATCAACACCCTCTCGACATCTCTCTCGGTCACGCCATCATCTCCCTCTTGGTACATCTCTGCGTCATTGACTCCATGTCGCTTCCTTGTGCCCACAACTACACATGTGGCTACCTCAACATTGGCTACTCCGACCTCGACATCAACCATGGGGTTCACTTGCATGGCTCCATCTTCCTATGTTTTCGGCTACCTCAACATCAGCACAAAGAGCTATTACCTCGTGTGGCCACCTCGCCGGCTTCCTATATAGTCCAGGTGTTCGTGATGCAACATCATCCATGATACTCCCGCTACGACCGTGGGGGTGTGTCAACTCGTTGGTTTTCTGCTTTCGGTTGTTTTCTGGTATGACCATCTACGATGCCCATATTGTTTGCGAAGGTAGCTACTACTACGATTGCGGAGGATGTTAGGGGAGAGGATCTGTAGCACGCAGGTGCGGGGCCATGCAACCCCCCTTTTTTTGGCTTTCGATTTTTTAATCTTTCATATGTTTTGAACCAAAGTCCCAAATTAAATTGTGTTTGCATATTCGTGTTTCTGGTGACGAGGGTTTTCAAATGAGATCCATTTCGAATACATTTGTCAAGTTTGTTTTAAAATTTTCATTAAGTTCTGACTTCTGAAACTCGGTACAAGCGACCGACAAAATCATGAGTTTCAGATCCCGCGACAAAAAAATGTTTCAACTTCTGAAACTTGGTAGAGAGTGACCGACAAAAAGTTTCATAACCCGCGACTGACAAAAACACAAGTTTCAAAACTAACCTTAAAACTTATTGTGTCCTCGTGTAGGATCCAACAGCTTTACAAATCGCGAAGTGATCGGGGCGGCTGGCGTGGCTGGGCAGGTGCGTGTCCTGCGATTTTCGAGGGTGTTAGAGTATATATAGACCCATCTTTGCATTCGGTGAAATATAATTTGTACTCCATCTCCTACCTTTGGGATAGGTTTCTGCCTTCCAAACCAAATAATGCTCTAGACCATTCGAGAGGCTCAATACAACACATGTCTCGCTGTGAAAGTCCTCTTTTGATCTCGAGCTCATGTGCTCCCGCATGAACAACAAAATCAAAAAAATAGTAAAAAAAATTCAAAAAACCGTATTTTTTGTGATGAACATTGATGAATGTTCTAAGTGCGTGCAAAGTTTTAGATTGAAATGACATTCGTGAAAGTCTAGGCAAAAATAACAAAATCGATGCTCCAAAATGCTTCCAACAATAGTCTTTTCGGACCATTGATTTTATTTTCTTCGCGCAGACCTCCACGGATGTCATTTCGACCTGAAATTTTGCACGCAGCTAGAAAATTTGTCAATGTTCAGCACAAAAAAAATACAGATTTTTTTACTGCTTTTTTCGATTTTATTGTTCATGCGGGAGCATATAAGCTCGAGATCAAATACTCCATGTCCGTCTCGCTAAACTAATTCTCGTGAGTGCACAATAGCACATTCAAATAATGTGTTGGACCTTGGTTCCAAAAATACATATTGTCCATTGGTCACCTATACCAGATGTTTCTGACATGCAAGACTGCAAAATTACTTTTTGTGCTGGTATAGAGAAGGAAGAGACCTTTCTTTTAGCAACTGACATTTTCTGTTTGTAAAAGAACTATTTTCGGCCTCTTGACAAGTGCATGTTGTTTCTAAAGTCTATATATACTAGTACAGACGCCAAAGATCCGAGCGTGGACATATGGTCGCGAAAATCATCAACGTGTAGTAGTAGTACGGTACTTTAACCTTACCATAAGCTTCATCAAAGGATGTGTTTGTTTTAGGATTTTGTAACGTAACCTCATTACGCTGGTAACAGATACCGCTAAAATATGTTTGGTTCAGTCGAGCCGTAATCTGTTAACACAGGTATCAAATCCGGCCTAGTACAAATCTGATTACGCCCGAAATCCCCTGTATCAGAAACCGTCGCTTGGCCCCAAGAAGCCTCTTCCGACGATGGCGTCTTCCTCGTGGTCTCCTCCGCCTAAGGCGCCGCCGCCGCTGGACCTTGACGGCCGCCGGCGAGCCACCGACCACGGGGAGCTTATACAGGCACATGGCTTCGCCGGAGTGGGAGCGGCCGCTCCCAACCACGCCGGCCGTCCGCCTCGTCGAAGCCACCAGTCAGCGGCGCATCCACCTTCGGTCACGGCAGCCGGGCGCCATGAATGGAGGCACGGGAGGTAGGATGCCATTTTGGCATGGGACTGGAGGTCGAGGAAGCACATCAGGAGCTAAGTCGGTGACATCGGCTGCCATCCTGGCCGCTCCGATCAGTCGCTGTAACGCCTGTATCTAGCTCCTCGCTGCGCTATGTGTAGCAGCTAGCCGGCTGCACAGGCCAGGCCATCGCCTACTGATCATTGGAGCATGCATAGACAGAGGCGAGGTCACGAGGAGCGCCGCTGTCGGCCACCGCTGGAATTAGTTAACAAGGTTTAATTTTCGCCCATACCGTTTACAGTGACGGTGTAATTCCATTACGTTTACGTTTACGCCACTGCTCACGAACCAAACACCTCCAAAGTGAAGCAGCGTGTCGGTGACCAATGGATCGCACTGTGGATTCGAATCCAACGAAAGAAAAAGAAAGCCCGGTGGTTACTCAACGGGTGACATCTCGTGGGCGTCATCACTTTCCTGACTTGGCCCCATTTTAGTGTTGGCCATGTTCGCCGTTGACACGCGGGACCGATCTCCCTGTTGCCCCACCGGTCGGTGGAACGGAGTAGTTGGGCACGCTGCTTGTCTCCCGTCGTCTGGAGAGAAACGTGGCGCGGAGAGAACATCGTGCCGCCTTGGTGAAATTACGCAGGTAACCTCGGGAGCCTTTCTCCATACCGCACGTGTGATCTCGCTCATTCTCCGTGCAACCAAGTAAACAACCACGGTTAAAGCGTGTCTTACCTGCCGTATGCGAGGTTGTATTTTATAATGGATATAAAGTACTAGTAGTATATATACTAGCTTAAGTACAACGGTCTTGGATCATGTGCCATACTCAGCATCTACAATCGGACCCATATGCGCCCCATTTCGAAATGTCCGGTCAGTGTTCGAACAAAGAAACGTCACCCAACTGTAGTTGGACCTCGCAATTTAGGCCCAAATGTCCGGACTATCGGTACCCCATACTCGGTTCATATCTGGAGTCGATAGAGGATGCTTAGCACGCCCGGACACACCTGCCACGTCGGATTCGACAAGCCAAACCCACCCCAAATCCTTTCAAATTTGACTTTAAAGAAGTCCTCTTCGACTGAAACCTTCCTGCCCCCGTCCTCCATTTCCCGCCTCCGCCCATCCGCCCACCTCCTCCCTTGCTTGCCGTCCTTGTCCGTCGTCGCGGATGTCGCTGCCAACAACCCAGTCCACCGTCATGGCCACGGATGATGCCTCCGCGGAATCGGTTGGCCTGATGGCTCCTTGCAAGCCAGTCTTGAGATGCCCTTCGTGTTCGTTGCTGAGGACATGGACTACGCCGTGACAACCACCAATATGAAGGTCGTGGCCGCAGGGGCAAACAACTTGTCGAGAGATCCCAACTCCGTCCCGCCCTCCCAGTGGACTGGCATCCCGGAATTGAGCTTGTCGCAAGCTGTCGGTGATGCGTCCGCGGCAACAGACTCGCCGCAGCTCCAAATGCATCGGGCGACATCACACACTGCCGCTCCGAGCATGCCCACAACATATTCGAGGAACGCCCGACCAAGACTCGATACAATCTTTGCCCCTTCAGTACTTGCAATCATTGATTCTTTTGTTGCACGCACCATTGGATCAAACTTTTTGGATGATAGTTAAATTGCGATGCATATTGTAGAAACAAATATTGCATGACATGATAAATGATGGTCAAGAGTCTTTGCCATTCACCACGGAGGATACCAATTCTCGGTGTTTGAATTTGGGCAAACATCACGCACTAAAACAAAGAAGAAAGTTGGTGTGAAAGTAGTGAAGCCCAGAGGTCCGGCGTTCACACAATTGAAGATGTTTTGTTGTGTGAAAGTTGGTGTAACACGAGCATGGACCCAATATGTGAAATCGAGTAAAAAGCGAGAAATATTGGTAAAAAATTCATAAACTTTTCCATAAGGAAAAACACTATATGGAGCCACACCCAATTGTTACAACTGTGTTCGATGCTCTCTCCGACATAGATGGTCACTCATCCAAGAGGCTGTGAGCAAATTTGTTAGTTATCTTAAGCAAGTTCTTGGCCAGAACCAAAGCGGCATCAGAGTTCAAACACATACAACTTTGGCGCCAGCATTGTACCATCAAGTGGAGAAGAAGACATTCACCTTTTCACATCGTTGGCTGAAATTGAATGAGTAACCCAAGTGGCAAACCGTGCTCAAGGATATTGAAACGCCACGAAGAAGATGAAGAAAAACAATGTGTCAAGCTCTGCTCAATTAATTGGAGTGGATGAGGAAGGAGAAGAAGAGAATGGTAGCGCTGACTTGCAACCAACCGTGCCCAAGAGAAACTTGCAGATGGGAACGAGTGGGAGAAGGAGAAGGGGGCATGTGAGGGGGCAACAAGCAAAATGTCCGCCCCTTGGATGGGCATTTTTTATGCCAAGGAGGTGAAGAAGGAGAAAATGTACAAGATGTTCATTGATGTGCAAAGGGAGAAGATGAAGTTCGACCGGGAGAGGTTGATGTTGGAAAAGAACAAAGTTGAATAAAAGAGGCAAGAGAAAGTTGCAGAATGGGAGCTTGAACAAACAGTGACAATGCATAGTCTTGAGCTCAAGAAAGAGAACTTGGAGCTTGCGAGAGATGCGGAGGAGTCAAGGATCATGTTGCGGGACATCAACCTCTTGGTTGATGAAGGGAAGAAGTGGTTGCTCCGCATGAAGAAGAGGATCAATAACCGCGAGATTGAAGTCATCTATTCATTTGTGTAGGTTTATCTATATATGAACTATTGAATTTTATTTTGGCATGTACTTAATTTATTCGGTCTACATTATCTTTGCATCATTGAATGTATGATGAATTTACGTTGTATGATCAACGTTGGTGGATTTGCATGGATTTGAGTATTAAGATTTAGAGAGTGTAGTTGTAGAGAGGGCCAAATGAGGATCTCTCCGACGTTGTCCATGGACGCATCCGGTCGCCGTCGGGCGTCCGCTGCTACTTGCAGTTGTAGATGCTTTAAGTATACTAGTAAAAGTTGGGATCAAACGACAAGCACATGTACGACGTCATATTTCCTGCATTATACCACAAATACATGTATTCTACTCTTACTTGAAGTAGTACAAACTATCGATGTTTCTTAAGAAAAGACAATCTGTTGCTTTCCGACAATTAGATTTAAAAATTATATGCAAATGGGTATTGATAAGCTTAACTTGTAATCAAGCTACTACTAAAACAAAGAACTCTACATTTCTCCTGTCATCTTAGCTTCTAACTAACACCTTTAATATACCTTAAAACGCATTAGACACAATCGTGTTCTTCACGCAGAGCGAAGCAGCGTCATAGGCTCCATCATCCTACCAATCGGTTGTCTGCAGTGTTCCAGCGGTGACCATAGCAATTAAAATCAAGCCCTGAAAGTGACGGTGGGTTTGGTGGCTCGTGCCCTGCTCTCGCACGCGTCGGTCGTCCTGCAAGGAACGAATCACCGAATGAACATGAGACAAGGGCAACTACTATACCGCGGTTCATCAAAACGTCTATAAATGTTTGGATTGGTATGCCCAAACAATTTCTATCATTCAACAGTGGACATCAAATGTTCGCGGACTAGTCCAAACCGTATAAATCATCTAAACCGGTCTGGAGAAGTTTTAGAGAAGTCCAAATAGCCTGCTCGGCCCATTGTTAGTTGGATCACACAGTTCATGTGATTTTTTCTCTAGGTTTACATGACCCACGCCTACATGCTCACTCCTGTTATCCAGATTTGATGGCTATGGTTAAATGACCACCTAACGTTGTCCACGGACATGTCCGCGAATGTTTGGGGTGTACATTTTGGGTGCACCATGTTGGAGTTGCCCCAAGCTAAACATACCAAACATGTCTACGCATTATATGTATGTTTCTTCCTTCGCACATACAGCTTCTTGTCACAGATCAATGGCCAAAACTACTGGCTAGTTCGATAACGGAGATGCACACATATCATCGGTCAAATCAGTGGCGGAGCTAGCCAATCAATGGAGCCGGGGCAAAATACAAAGGGATGTGGTTCATGGTCATTCGCCCACTATAACTGATGATTAATTCTTCATCTTCTTCTATAATCAAATGGGAGTTTCTAGGCAGAGCCCGGGCAGCTGCCCAGGGTCGCCGGGAGGTGGCTCCGCCACTGGGTCAAATCGGTATACCCCACTATCAAGAAAAGAGTTGGTCCATCAAGGAACGAAAGTGCGCCAAAAAAATGTTTGGTTTTAAGAAGATTCACCGTGTATCTTATGCAGTTAGGTAAGTGTTCCCATCAACCGTTCAAACGGATATACTTTGCTTGCCAAAATGGAGCAAGAAAGGATGAGACTTCCTCTCGAATGAACTGAACTATCACCAGACCCATATCATCGTCAAGTTTCAGAACAATCCTTCAAACTTGGAGAGTTGGAGTACATAATATTGTTATCACCTAGGATAATTTCGTAGGTACATCCATCCCACGCTCTCCACTGCATGCTACGGTGGCGGCAATTTGTGCTTCAAAAATTCAACACGGCTATCATAGTTGTTTGCATTCATCAGTATTTACTATTCCCTTCATTTGAAAATAAGTGTCATGATTTTAGTTCAATTTAGGGAGTATTAGTTGTGCCGAGTAGAATTTGTGTCAGTCGATTTGCATCTGAGAAGAGTGAAACGCTGAGCTCAAGAAGAGTTCATTGGTTCATGTGTAGCCGACGAGGGTGAGCCGCTTGAGGCGGGGATGACGTAGCTCACCGCGTCGTCACCGACGAGGGAGAGACGGGGTTTGCTGGTTCAAGTTGGAGGGCGTAGGGGGCTTCCCCGTTTTGACGCCGCTCGGCTTAGATGGTGCCTGAGCTCAAGACGGGGACGCCACAACCGACCGATGTGTCGCCGGTGAGGGCGAGTCAGACATTGCTGGAGGCGGGGACGACACTCTAGAACTTAAACCCTAATAGACTAGTTCTATCACGAGAAACCTAATCATTTGAGCTCGGTTTCCTGGTGCTAGTAGTAGCTAGTTGACATTTGACAGTGGACCAAATCGATCGATCACACGCTAAAGCACCGTGTTACACTTACACGCTTATCTACATTCGCCTTGACGCATGACAGTTAACTAAACCATTTGATTTGATTATTAGTTAAGATGTAGCGCGCGTGATTGACTAGTTGGTACTTGGTAGACGTATGTGCGTGAGTGTACCAACCGAAGGCTCCTCTCTTCTTAATAAGTTTGTTGTGTTGGTACATTTGGTCAACTACGTAGTACGCATGTACTTAAATGTAGAGCGACGTGGCAGCAGTACAGCACTGCTGGGATTGCATCGTTTGGTCTAACTACGTACGCACCTACTTATAACGTAGCCACCAGAAGGCACGACATTTGCGCTCCGCTTGTTTATTTCACGTACGTACAACAGTACACTGCATTCATGCACTGCACATGCATGCACCGCGGTCGCTGCTGGTATTTTTATCTCAATCTCTACATGGTTCGGCACTGTAATTAGTATCTGGAATGTCAAAAAGTGATTCGTTCTCATGGCCGAGGGATCCAATCCACAGACGATGAGTTGGATACTTGGCCTGGTCCTGTAACCTTGGCACAGGTGCCAGGCCGCAGGCAAACGAAACGCCATCCCATACCGCTACAAAGTGCAGCGATGATAGCTTAAGCAAAGTATATCTACTCCCTCCGTTCCGAAATACTTGTCTTGGATTTGTCTAGATACGGATGTATCTAGACTCATTTTAGTGCTAGATACCTTCGTATCTAGACAAATCTAAGACAAGTAATTCGGAACGGAGGGAGTAGCTAGCTAGATGTAGCCTAGGGTTTTTTTGCCGGCAAGAATTCTATAGAAGGTAGGCAATATGTTTGCACGCAGGGCGTTGATTGCCTACGATTCGCCGCCATGGTAGCCTCGCGAGTTGCGACGGATCAACAACATTTCCAAGACCTACACACGTACTATAAAACTTGTGTTGGTTGCGTGCCAGTGCCATGAGCCCATGCATGACTCGCGCCAACCAAAGTTACCACCACCCGCAACGGCGGGCGCCATCATACCACACCGCAGCAGCACGGGACAATACGTACGAGCCTGCGACGAGGACAGGCGCGGCGCAGGACGGGCCGGAAGGATGACGAATGAACCCGGCCGGAATCCGCGCGCACGCGTCGCGTCGACCACACAGCCGACCGCGTCACCCTTGTCGCCGGAGGCCCCAAGCCGACAGCTACGGCTAACTAACCCCGTTACCTCAGCAGCAGGAGCCCAACGAAAAACCGCCACTAATAATACGGCCTCCACCATCTCGTTGGAATCGTGACGCTTGCACAGGGTCGGGTGGGGGATCCTCTCCATCTCCATGGATTATCATATCATCATCGTCGGAATCGCCGTGGGACGACCTCTTCCTTGGGCCTATCGATCGTCTATCAATCTACACGCATACGGAATCTTAGCTGACGGCTATCCCATGGGTCCAGCAGCGCTCCCAACTTGCTGTAAAGAAGAAAAACGATTTGCCTTCCTTGTCATCCGTCATTACCGGCCTTGCGTGCGGTGCGGCCCGAACCGTCTTGCGTCCACGCTTGCGTGCGCCCCGAAAGCTTAGCTTAGCTTATCCGCAGCACGGCATCTCGCTCGCGCTTATCTTACTTATAATTACGGCCAGCCTCACGTTTCCGGCGGCGCACGAGTCCATTCGGTTCGTATATGCGTGGCCGATGATCGGACGCAACAGATAAGAATACCCATCATCTCGCTGATTCTCGAGTGCCAGTGCACGCGTCACGCGTGCCGTGGCAGTTGAGATTGTTCCACGGATCATCTTCTTTCCTCTTTGTCTCAACAAGCCGCCGCCGTGGCCCCGGGTGCCTAGGTAGGAGCAGATTCCATGTGGTCCACTCAATACGTGCGTCTGCGTGGCCGATAAACCGATAAGCTTTTCTCCAAAGTGTGCGGCTCTTGCCCAAGGCAACATGCCCGCTACAAGTTGGGCCAATGATTCTGGGGCGGGTGGTGGGAGACACAAGCAGTGCAGCCGAGCCAAAGGAAAGGAACAATGATCGTGATCCTAGGGGCTGCGAATGGACCAAATCATGGGTGTGGCCTCACCGGTCACGAGTCAGCACCCATGATGAAATGCAAAGTGGCACCACTTCCATGTGGAGATTGCTAGGCCGCACACGCGCACCTCCGGCGTACAGTGCTGCCGCACAAGGCGATGTGTAGCCGTGTAGGGCTGTTCCAGATGCGTCAACGTCACAACTCACAAAGAGAAGAGGAGAAAGTTCTGGCCAGGCCCACCACATCCACATGTTATAGTAGTACCACTCTACTACTTGCTGTGGGATACTATTACGCCGAAACTGTATGTTAGGATGAGCCTTTACCTAGCTATACAGATTGTCCGTCATGCTTTTTAGTTAGCCGCCTTGATTGATGATCCCCTCCGTCCGTGGTGCCGTGTCGAGTGTGTGTCGCAGTGGTGGGGTTGCCGGCGTCGACGTTGCCCTGCAATGGTGGCGCATTATGACGCGGTCGCGGCGGCGACCGGGAGAGGAGGGACCGTGCATGATGTCTCCGGCAGGGTGCAGCGGTCACGGGAAGCGGTGGAACCCGCCGGGACCGGGAGATATGCGCCGTGTCTCTCTCTGTCTTGCTATCAGCCACGGGTTTGTCACGAGAGGCCGACGGCGATTTCCTTGTGTTGATGCCGTTTCAGCGGTTGGTCCCGTCCAGGAGGTGCTAAACCATTGTGGCCAGGTAAGGTATGGATTTCTTTTGCTTGCTCCACTGAAGAACGAACAAATGTCTGTGTACTTGTGCGATTATGCTTGTCCTCTAAGAACTGCGAGCTGTGAGTACTGAGTCCTCTTTGCCGATTGCCCGTTCACAGCTGGTGTTTGGGATTTTTGCCTGCCAGAATTTCAGTTTCCATTTGATGCCAAACCAAATGTCAGCGCTCTTTCTCTGCTTGACTGGTGGCAGTTGTCTCTGTAAAAAAAATTCCTAACCAAAGGAAGCAGGCCTTCTCTTTGCTGATGATGACTATTTGGTGGGGCATTTCAAAGAAACGAAATGACCGCATCTTCAATTATAAAGTTTCTTCCTTTCTAAACATTTGTGATCGAATTGTACTTGAGCTGCATTGTTGGTGTCAAAACCGGCGGATCTCAGGTAGGGGGTCCCAAACTGTGCGTCTAAGGCAGATGGTAACAGGAGGCAGGGGACACGATGTTTTACCCAGGTTCGGGCCCTCTTGATGGAGGTAAAACCCTACGTCCTGCTTGATTATTCTTGATAATATGAGTAGTACAAGAGTTGATCTACCACGAGATCGGAGAGGCTAAACCCTAGAAGTTAGCCTATGGTATGATTGTATGTTGTCCTACGGACTAAAACCCTCTGCTTTATATAGACACCGAAGGGGGCTAAGGTTACACAAGGTCGGTTACAAAGGAGGAGATATACATATCCGTATTCCCTAGCTTGCCTTCCACGCCAAGTAGAGTCCCATCCGGACACGGGACGCAGTCTTCAATCTTGTATCTTCATAGTCCAACAGTCCGGCCAAGGGATATAGTCCGGCTGTCCGGAGACCCCCTAATCCAGGACTCCCTCAGTAGCCCCTGAACCAGACTTCAATTACGATGAGTCCGGTGCGCAGTGTTGTCTTCGGCATTGCAAGGCGGGTTCCTCCTCCGAATACACCACAGAAGAGTTTGAATACAAAGATAGTGTTCGACCCTGCAAAATAAGTTCCATATACCACCGTAAAGAGAGTAATATTTCCACAAATCCAATCTGCTGACACGTTTTGACAGCATGACATCATGCCATGGCCCGGTAATTATTCAAACCAATTTTCCTTAACCAGCCCTGCACATAACGCGAGGCGGTTTCTTAACACGTCTTGTCAAAGCAGAGATCGTGTTCCCCTTATTACTGGATTCTCATTAATACAGACGTGGGTAACCCAACCGTGCCTAGGACTCCTAGATTTTAGGCAAGTCCCAAACGACCACGAGGAGGACGTTTGATATTCACCCTCTTTATAAAGGGACAATGATTTTACTTCTTCCCTCCCGTGCTCAATCAAATCCTTTCCCCGCCTCGAGTTCTAACACCCAAAGCCCAGGTCAGGTGCTTCAGACCTTCAATCATGTCCGGATCCAGCCTTCAAGGTCGGTGGATGCCTTCCTCCGTCATGGAGGAGGATATCAAGAAGTTGAGGGAGGCCAGATACCTAACCGCCGAAATTTTGCATAGGCTGCCTGCCCGAGGGCAGGTCATCCCTACTCCCGAACCCAACGAGAGCGTTGTGTTCGTCTCCCACTTTCTCCAAGGACTAGGCCTCGCTCTGGATCCCTTTGTTAGGGGTCTTATGTTCTATTACGGGCTGGATTTTCACGACCTAGCCCCGGATTCCCTCCTTCACATCTCGTCATTTATTGTCGTTTGTGAGGCCTTCCTCCGCATTACCCCTCACTTCGGCATGTGGCTCAAGACCTTTGATGTGAAGCCAAAGATGGTCGAGGGGCAGTACGGAGCGTGCGGAGGTGCTCTAATAAGCAAAATTGCTGGCGCTCCATGGCCGAAGTGCTCCTTTCCAGAGGTGTCCGGATTGTGGCAACGGGAGTGGTTTTACGTCACAGCTCCCCGAAGTGCCAAGTGGGTAGCCGCCCCCACCTTCATTCGGGCCCTCCACCACAACTGATGTCATGGATCAGCGGGGGGCTGAGCTGGGGCCCAACCAAGGACGTGCCCATACTGCAGAGCCGCATCCGAGATCTCTTCGAGGGAGATTTCAGTCTGGTTATGGTAATGCAAGTTATGCTGGTTCGTCGAGTCCAGCCTTGCAAACGTCGGCCCTTCCGCATGTGGGAATTCAACCCGAAAGGACCGCACACTATTCAGAATTTCCTCGGCCTGACGCATGAGGCGATGTACAAATCGTTCTTCGGACCCCAAATAGAGTGTCCGGACACTACCGAGGATGTGGGCCTGAGCAGCAACCGTACCGCGGCCCAAGTAAGTAATCCCATGGCCGAACACACTGTCCTTTTTTTATCATGACATCATTCGGAAGAATCGCTCTTTGATCAGGACTGGATAACAAAGGCGAAGATGGTCCGGTGTTTGGCCCCCCTTCCTGAAGGCTTGGACAATCCGGTGCTGGAAAAGATGCTCGAGCCGGCACCTTGCCTGGTGCCCTCAAAGGAAGATGAAGGGGGGAATAAAGAGGGCGAAAACGGGCCTCCACCGCTACCTATTCCAACCGAGGGAATGGGCGCCTCCGTGAGGGAGGACAACCCAGGAGAAGAATCTGACATTCTCTCGCCCCGGGGAAGGAAGAGGACTACCTCTGATGATCGGAACCAAGGTTTCCAAACAGGAGAAGAAATCTCCACCAGAGGGTCCTGCCTCGGAGGGTACTCTTGCCGCACAATGTCCGCGCAGGGATCAGCCCTCTAGCGAGGTGTAAGTAATCAAAAAGTACTTAATAGTGAAGATATCCTACCTTACTTCTGAGGAAAATAACCGAAGCATTTATCTTGCAGTTCGGATCTTAGCCCTTCTCAGCAGAGCTCGTCTTCAGGAGATCTTCTTCCGGAGATGATGGAGAGCGAAACGCCTCCCCCGGACTCCCCAACTCAAGAAGCGGGCGACCTTAAAGTGTCGTCGCGGAGGGTCTCTCCGGATCCGGCGAGGCCAGAAGATAATTCTATGGCCACCCGAAGTCCCCAGTATCCGGATCTTGACTAGAGCAACCAAAAGAGTCCGGCACCGTCTGGTATGCGGTCGGACGTACTGAGGGATCTGCTAGAGCGAGCGACTATCTCAGAAGAGCACCGTACGTTGATGGGTATGGTGATTGAAAGGATTTCGTCCTCCAAAAGCGGGTTGCATGAAGCCTTTATGAGTCTACTGACGGGTTTTGAGGTACGTGAAATGATGTACATTTTTGACAGTAACGCACATTTTAAGGTGTGCCCTGTGTAGATAGTAGCCCCTAAGACTCTAGTTGTCGTCGGGAACAGCGGCAAACAGAGGATCGTAGTCCCAGGTAATAACCAGATCGCCTGTATGTGCAGGTGGTTGAAGCTCCGGTGGCTAGCGGGACTGATGGGTTTGCCGGACTAAAGCGGCAACTGGATGCGGCAGATGCCGACATTGTGCTTGTCAACAAGCGGCTTGACGAGGCACAGGGTGAGTGATTTTTCTGGTGATCGTCACATAATAAGAGCAGCATGATGCCAGTATCTTTAACATGTTGTGACTGCAAATGGAGCTGCCACCGTGGAGACCTTCGGGCGGAGCTTGCCCGAGCCAAGGAGCAAGCAAGGAGTAGTAATGCAGCCGCTTTAAAGGCGGCCGAAGAGTTAAGAGCCGAAAAGGCCGTGCATTGTGAGAGCAAAAATAAAATGGCCAAGATGGCTATAAAGTTAAAAGACACTACCGACCGTTGCCAGCTTCTTGAAGAAGAAAACCGGGCGAAGGCGACGGACCTGGAAAAGGCCACGATGGCGACCAAAGACACCCGCTCTGCGATGAGAGCGAAGGAGGAGCTGCGTCAAGCCGGGGATATCGCGGCTCGGAAACCCTTCATGTTGCGGAAGAAGTTTGGAGATCCTCAGTATGCCCCTCTGGACCGGCTGTGGAGTTCGGCGGATGCATATCTGGACTTGGCGGCGAGTGATGTCGATGCGGCGGAATACTTCCGAGATCAAACAGATCGTGAAGTGGACAAGCTATTTTGGTCACAATTTAATGTTCCAGAGCGTCCGCTTCCATTGACTGATCGGCTTGCCGAATGGGCCGACCTGAATAGATTGTCCGGACTCGCCATGAGGTCTGTTGTGGATCATCTGTGGCCGGAAAGGCCAAAGCCGAACATCTATTTTAGTTTGGTGCAGCTGTTCCTTGGTGCGGTGCCGCGTATTAATGCGATGAAGAGGTCAGCATGCATAGAAGGCTCGTGGATGGCCCTTGCCCGTGTCAAAACATACTGGGCGGAGATGGATGCCACCACTTTCGCAGCGCAGGGTTCGGCAATAGGCCGAGTGGCTGCCGAGCACTATTTTGAAGAAGTTCTTGAAGGCGCTCGTTCGATAGAGGCCCAGTGCTCTGTAAGTGCATCTAGTGCCACCCCTAGTTGGTTTTGGAGTATTGACGATAAACCTGGTTGAGGGACTAATGTGTTTGTGAGAATTTCCAGGATAACACAGGTAGAAGTCCCTCATTGATTCAGTTTTCCTACCAGAGATGACCCCTAAAAATGTATGAAGACATTGAAGTCAAAGGTGGTATGTGAAGACATTCACATTGAAGACTATGACAAGAGAAGACATCGAGTGAAGACTATGGAGCGCGAAGACTTAGCAGTTTCGTCGTTCTTTGTTTTTTCTTTGTTGAGTCATAGGAACCACCGTACTGTTAAGTGGGGTCCAAGAGAACCAGTTAGAATGACTGAAGTGATGCTTAACCAAAATCCTATGTCTTCGAGTGAAGACTATGAGAGGAAATCTTATTCAGAGTTGGATAAGTTAGCTTTGCTTGTAGCCCAAGTAAAGTTATTGTGTGTGTTTGAAATTTGACCGTTGGAACACGTGTCAGTTCCTTAGTGACCCAGGGTCATTTCGGAAAAATCAGGTCGGGTTGCCTAGTGGCTATAAATAGCCCACCCCCTACAACCATAAACGGTTGGCTGCTCGGAGTTAGTGCACGGCTCTTGTCGTTTGAAAGCAACCCACCTCGAAGCCTTTGAGAGAGAATTCCTTGCGAGGATAAAGCCCTAAACACCCAGAGCCAAAGAGTGTTAGGCATCACTGAAGTCTTCCTGTCTGTGTGATCTGAAGACTTATTACACTTGAGGACTGTGAATCCTCCAGCTGGTTAGGCGTCGCGTTCTGAGCATCCAAGAGTCATTGTGGATTGCCGGTGAACGAAGTCTGTGAATGTTTGGAAGTCTACCTTGAAGACTTACCAGAGTGATTGGGCGAGGACTGGGTGTCCTTAGCTCAAGGGGAATAAGGTGAAGACGTGGTCTTCTGAGTTGAATCTCAGCCTCCCTAACCAGACGTACAGTTGTCACAGCAACTGGAACTGGTCCAACAAATCATTGTCTTCAATGAGTCACTGGTTTCATCCTTCCCTTTCCTTTACTTACTATTGGCCCTGGTGAAGTCATTGTATGATTGCATTATCTTTTGTCTTCACTGAGTGACTGCTTGTTCTGATTGGCTTCACACTATCTTCCTACCTGATCTATACTACCTAGCTGCTATTAGTCATTGTGCTTTCACTTTATTGAATACTTGACTATGGCTTGCTTAGTGTAGTCTACCTTCCGCTGCATGGTAATAGGTTTATTTCTATCGTTTGTCTTCGAAACTTCCATGTTTTGAAGACTTTCATAAAAATCGCCTATTCACCCCCCTCTAGTCGATTACTAGCACTTTCAATTGGTATCAGAGCAAGGTACTCCCTTGTTTTGTGTGATTCGGTTTAACCACCTGGAATTTTAGCTATGTCGACTGCAGGGATAATCAAAGTCTCTGCTGCGTGCCCAGTCTTCGATGAAACTGAATATCCCTACTAGAAGAATAAGATGCGCATGCATCTTGAAGCCATTGATGTCGACCTATGGTATGTCGTCAAGAATGGCGTTCCCAAGGCTGGTGAAGGTGTCACCGCTGCTGATGTCAATAAGTTCGTTCAACTGGACTCCACTGCCAAGAACATCATCTATGGTCATCTGACCAAATGACAGTATGGTCGTGTGAGTGCTTTGGAAACATCTAAGCTAGTCTGGGACTGGCTCTCCAAGGTCAATAAAGGCGTCTCAACCCAGAGAGATCAGAGAATCAGTGTCCTTCGCAACCTCTTCAACCGCTTCAAGAGAAATGACAATGAGAATGTCCAGCTCACGTTTGATCGACTCACTGACATCACAAATGAGCTTCAAGCCCTCGGTGCTACTAAGATCACCAAGCATGAAGTCGTCAAGACACTCCTGAGATCACTTGACAGCTCGTTTGACACCCTAGCCCTGATGATTCAAGAACGTCCTGACTTCAAGACACTCGATTCGTCTGACATACTTGAGAGGCTCAACACACACGAGTTTCAGCGTTCTGAGAAAAGAGACATCTACGGTCCCAACTATGGGCGAACTCGTGCCTTGAAGGCAAAAGTTGTCTCCTCATCTGAAGGAGAATCTGATAGCAGTTCTGATGATCTTGAAGACATTGGAAAGGAGCTTGCTATGCTTGTGAAGAAGTTCCAAAAATTCACCAAGACGAAAGGCTTCAGAAAGTCTTCACGATCAAGCTCAAGGAATGATGAAGCTTCTGCTCATGACTACAAGAAGAGAACATGCCACAAGTGCAAGAAACCTGGCCACTACATCTCTGAATGTCCGCAGTGGGACAATGAGAACAAGAAGAAGAAGAAGAGGAAGGAGTATGACTCTGACGACAAGAAGAAGAAGAAATACTCAAAGTCTTCTTCCAAGTCTTCCTCAAAGTCTTCATCACACAAGAAGAGCTCATCCGGCAAGGCTCGTGCATTTGTTGGCAAGGAAATGGATTCAGAGGAGGGGTCCGCTTCTGAGGAGGCGGAGGTGGAGTCTGAGGAGGAGTCCGATTCTGGCGTTGCGAGTCTGGCTACAGCATACGTTGCCAAGTCCATCTTCAACACTAAAGACAATGACTTCATCACCGACACCGATGCAAATGACAAGGACTACTCCGCTCCTACCTACTGCTTCATGGCACGTAGTGCCAAGGTAAACACACACACTACTCACTATCAAACATCCAGTGATGATGACTCTGATTGTGGTTCCAAACCCAGCTACAAAACACTTGCTAAAATTGCAAGTGAACAACAGAAAGGCTTCATACACACAAAGGACTCACCTGAGTCGCACTAATGCAAATGTTTTGCAGGGAAGCCATACTCAGGCCTATGAATATGAGCGCGTTTCATGAAACCGCCATGTTCATAAGACCAAGAACTATTCTGCTTATTCTTATGAGTACTATTGTCCACCTACAAGACTTTTTGCTAGGGCTCCAAAGCCAAAGTTCTCAGATGCTGCACTTAGACTCATTGCTTCGAAGCCACCCTTGAAGATGTGGGTGGCTAAGAAAGCTTAACTCTCTTTTGCAGGGAAAGGTCTCCAGCCGAAAACCAAAATCGTCTGAAGCTATTGCTGGGGACCTTAAACATCTTGTAGGGCGCAAGATCAAATGCCCAAATGGTCTTATTATGTATTTTGTTCCTGAGTCGCTTGCTACTTGCCCTATCAGTCCTAACCTCGATCTAAGCTTTCATAATCCACTTGCTCATCAAATGTTTATGCTTCATAATTCTCTTCGTGAAGCCTATCCCCCTAACTGCACTATAGGGTACGACACCAGCTGCTTCAGAATGGATTATTGACAGTGGGTGTACTAATCACATGACTGGAAAGAGAAGTCTTCTCATGGAATCAACCTTACATCCATCTGACAAAAGTCACATCATATTTGCTGACACTGGTAAAAGCAAGGTATTGGGCCTAGGTAGAGTTGCAATCTCAAGGGATCAACACATGGATAAAGTCATGCTTGTTGAATCCCTTGGTTTCAACTTAATGTCTGTCTCAATGCTTTGCGATTTGAACATGATTGTGATGTTTGGAAAATATCATTGCCTTGTTCTAATGGAATCTGACAAGTCTCTAGTCTTTGAAGGGTATCGGAAAGATGATTTGTACGTGGTAGATTTCTCAGCAGGACCACAACTTGTTGTATGTCTTCTAGCAAAAGCTTCTGAATGCTGGCTCTGGCATCGGAGGCTAGGGCATGCTGGCATGAGGAACCTGCACACCCTTGCAAATAAGAAGCATGTCATAGGCATCGAGAGCGTCAAGTTCAAGAAGGATCACTTATGCGGTGCCTGTGAAGCAGGAAAGATGACGAGGGCCAAGCATCCCTCAAAGACAATCATGACAACGACTCAACCCTTCGAACTGCTCCACATGGACTTGTTCGGTCCCACTCATTACTCAACTCTTACTACTACTGCTTGTCTCTATGGCTTTGTCATTGTTGATGATTATTCAAGATATACTTGGGTGTATATAATCCTCTACAAGACTGAAGTGCAGGATGTCTTCAGACGCTTCGCCAATCGAGCCATGAACAACTATGGCGTCAAGATCAAGCACATCAGAAGTGACAATGACACTGAATTCAAGAACACTGGCCTAGGATACTTATCTTGATACTTTGGGCATCACACATGAATTCTCAGCTCCGTACACGCCACAGCAGAATGGCGTCGTGGAACGCAAGAACAGAACACTTATTGAGATGGCCCGGATGATGATTGATGAATACAAGACTCCAAGAAAGTTCTGTCCTGAAGCCATTGATACTGCATACCATATCATCAACCGTGTTTATCTTCACAAACTTCTGAACAAGACATCCTATGAGCTCCTTACTGGCAAGAAGCCAAATGTCAATTACTTCAGAGTATTTGGTGCCAGGTGCTGGATCAAGGATCCACATCATACTTCAAAATTTGCACCGAAAGCACATGAAGGTTTTATGCTTGGATATGGAAAGGATTCACACTCCTACAGAGTCTTCAACCAATTTCACTATAAAGTGGTTGAAACTGTGGATGTGCGGTTCGATGAGACTAGCGGCTCGCAAAGAGAGCACCTGCCAAATGTGCTAGATGAAGTTCCATCCAGTGAATCAATCAAACTTATGGGAACTTGAGAAATCATACCATCTAAAGCTCAGCCTGAATAGGAACTTATCATCTCCGCACCTGATAAACCTGAAGACAATGCTCAGCCTGAAGACAATCCTTCTAACGATGACAATGATCAGCAAGAGCAAAATCTTCGTCCTGTTCATCCTCGTGTTGCAAATGAAGTACAGATAGCGAGAATAATTGATAGCATCAATGCACCAGGTCCACTCACTCGTCCAAGGGAAACACAACTAGCAAATTTCCGTGGGCACTTCACATTCGTCTCAATATCTGAAACCAAGAAAGTTGATGAAGCCTTCATGGAATCTGAATGGATTCAAGCTATGCAAGAAGAGCTCCAGCAGTTTGAGCTGAATAATGTATGGGAACTGGTTAAGCGTCCTGATCCTCGTAAGCACAATATAATAGGCACTAAATGGATATATCGCAACAAGCAAGATGAGCATGGTCAAGTTGTCAGAAACAAAGCTCGTCTCGTTGCTCAAGGATACACTCAAGTTGAAGGGATTGACTTCGATGAAACATTTGCTCCTGTGGCTAGGCTTGAAGCCATACGCATACTGCTAGCCTATGCAAATCATCATAACATTCTTCTGTATCAAATGGATGTGAAGAGCGCTTTTCTCAATGGCAAGATTGAAGAAGAAGTGTATGTTGCACAACCGCCTGGCTTTGAAGATCCAAAACATCCTGACATGGTGTACAAGCTCAACAAGGCACTGTATGGCCTCAAACAAGCCCCTCGGGCTTGGTATGACACACTCAAAGACTTCCTGAAGAGCAAAGGCTTCAAACCTGGTTCCCTCGATCCCACTCTCTTCACGAAGACATATGATGGTGAACTGTTTGTGTGCCAAATATATGTGGATGACATTATCTTCGGCTGCACCAATCAGAAATACAGTGAAGAGTTTGGATATATGATGCAAGAGCAATATTAGATGTCCATGATGGGTGAGATGAAGTTCTTCCTTGGTCTTCAAATACGTAAGCAACACAATGGCATCTTTATATCTCAAGAGAAATACCTCAAAGATTGCCTGAAGAAATTTGGAATGCAAGACTGCAAAGGCTACACGACGCCAATGCCAGCCAAACATCATCTGGGTCCCGACGACAATGGTAAAGAGTTCGATCAAAAGGTATACCGCTCCATGATTGGTTCCTTGCTTTATTTATGTGCATCTAGGCTAGATATCATGCTTAGTGTTTGCATGTGTGTCCGGTTCCAAGCGGCACTAAAGGAATCGCATCACTTAGCTGTGAAGCGAATTCTCAGATATTTGGCTCACACCCCAACACTAGGATTATGGTATCGAAAGGGCTCAGAGTTTGATCTAGTTGGATTCCGGATGCTGATTATGCTGGTGACAAGGTGGATCGCAAGTCTACATCAGGCACATGTCATTTTCTGGGACGATCACTTGTATGTTGGTCTTCAAAGAAGCAGAACTATGTATCTCTCTCCATTGCTGAATCTGAATACATTGCTGCTGGATCTTGCTACGCTCAGCTTCTATGGATGAAGCAAACACTCAAAGACTATGGCATCCATCTGAAGCAAGTGCCACTCTACTGCGACAATGAAAGCGCCATCAAGATTGCCAACAACCCAGTTCAGCACTCGAAGACAAAGCACATTGAAATTCGCCATCACTTTCTCAGAGATCATGTTATGAAGGAAGATATTGATATCATTCACGTCAACACTGAAGAGCAATTGGCAGATATCTTCACCAAGCCCTTGGATGAGAAGAGCTTTTGCAAGTTACGGTGTGAGCTAAATATCTTGGAATCCTCAAATGTCCTGTGATCAGGCACACATCCTAACACTTAAGCATGCTGATGACATAGATGTGCAACACACGAAGTAAAGTATATCTTCAATTTATGAAGACTTACATTCTGAGTGTGAATATATTGACGTGGAATTTGACTTCGGAGCGCCATGATAATTGTGCGCCGTGTCTGGGTCTAATATTTCCTATACGGTGGGTAACACCACCACAAAAATTCTTCCCTTTGAAGTGTTTTTCTCATGGCATTACATTTGCAAAGTCTTCGCATTTTGCTTGTCTTCAATGATTAAAAGTTCGCATGTTTATCTTCAATTGGTTTCTGTCCTCTACAGCATTCACTTATAGCTATGTCTTCACGTTGAATCTTTTGACCTAAGTGAATGTGATCGGACCCTAACCCCTCTATGCTTCTATCTCAAGTCTATCTATCCAAATCATATGCATTCAATTGACACTGTCAAACTGTCTTCTCTGTGTCCTTGTCAGCAGAAGACACAGAGACAAACATTAATCTGGTTTTCAATGCTAAATCCTTTCACCTGAAATCCAGAGAAGTGGGAACGACCACCCGACAATCCAGGCGTGCGTGGGAACATGGAACAACCACCAATGTGTTGCATGATAGCCACGTGTCCTTCAGATGTGAATCGCCAGGGGCACCTATGTAATAACACTGTGTCGTCCCTATCCCTATATATACACGCCTCACCACAGTCATTATCCTTTCTTCCACTCTCGCACAAACCCTAGCGCCACCGCTAGCACTCGACGACGCCGGCGACGAAGCTCTTCACTGCCGCGACCTTACCGACGCCGTCTTCACGCCGACCGCGGACATCGTCTTCTCCACCGTCGCCGTAGGTGTCCTCCATCGCCAAGTTAGGGCACGGAAGATTTGAACTGCTCGGCCTCCTCTTCCACTCCGTCTAGCAGTTCTTCGTGTGGTAAATAAAACCTCCTTTTACGGCCCCTTTGATCCTATAGATTCATCACTTTCTACCACAAGCAGTTTCTATTCACACAAGTTGAATCTATCTCATACTGCATCTCATAATATGCCTAGTATGTTCACTTATGCTTCACAAAGTAGTTAGATTCCTCACTTGTACTTATTCGTGGATTCGTACAAATCTGGAACCAACTCTCTATCCATGAGTGAATGTCTTCGCACTATGAGGTCAATGTCTTCTAAACTGATTTATCTTTAAAATCTTCTGAGAATGCATATGACCTCTTCCCCTTCCCTCGCACCTTAATGCTGTCACAGGTACATGTCCGTGGGAGAATCCCTTGGTTCTCATAGTCTGCATTCATTTGCAGAATTCTTACAGCATCATATAAATTCTCCTGAAGCCAGTTCTTGTCTGACCAGTAGACGGAAACCTTTGACAGCTTTGAAGCCTTTCAGTTTAAACTTCATGGCACCAGAGAAATCTGCAAGGAAGGGTGGCAGACAACGTCGTGGAAACACTTCAAGAGATTTGCCTCCTGACCTCTATGAGCTGTACAGGACAGATCCAGAGGAGGACTACAATCAACGAAAAACCCGAATCCAATGGATTCGAAGATATTGGGCAGAACAGTGGTTCAAGTACAGGTTCGTGACCCAGGAGTATGCTGAGAAGAATGCCATCAAATGACCATGGGGAGACATTCTATACAGAAATCTTCAACCCAGGTCCAAAGTTGAAGCCATTGAAGAAGGTTTCTATCCTTGCATGGTCCGTGGACCGCAGCCTGCAGATGCAGACCCATCTTCATTACTGTGGTGCCGCGACGATAATCTGTTCAAGCGCAACCTTCAGTTTGCCACGAACTCGGCCAAAGAGAACAAGAAGTCATGAGGCTTAGATTTCAATCCAGGCCCCTCTGCTCCTCGTGCTGATGGCACACGCGAAGCTGAACCCAATCTTGTTGGGCCCTTCTACAACCTGGAAGGTCTCATCACTCATATCATGGTTCAAGGGACAGCCGTGGATGAGCCTGCAGACGACGCTGAATCTGATGAAGCACCTGCACCACCGAAGCCAAAGAAACTCAAAAAACATAAAGCTTCAAAGCCTGCTCCTGCACCAAAGGTCTTACAGGCGAAGCCTCTGGCCACTGCACCTCCTGAACACAGTGTGCAGTCTGAAGATTTGTCACACATCTCCAAGCCCTCCATAGTGAAGATGCCCTTGCTGTTGGGGAACGTAGTAATTTCAAAAAAATTCCTACGCACACGCAAGATCATGGTGATGCATAGCAACGAGAGGGGAGAGTGTTGTCTACGTACCCTCATAGACCGGCAACGGAAGCATTGAAACAACGTAGAGGATGTCTTCCCGATCCGACCGATCAAGTACCGAACGCACGGCACCTCCGAGTTCAGCACACGTTCAGCTCGATGACATCCCGCGAACTCCGATCCAGCAGAGCTTCATGGGAGAGTTCCGTCAGCACGACAACATGATGACGGTGATGATGTTGCTACCGACGCAGGGCTTCGCCTAAGCACCACTACGATATGACCGAGGTGGAATATGGTGGAGGGGGGCACCGCACACGGCTGGGAGAGATCAACAGATCAACTTGTGTGTCTAGAGGTGCCCCCTGCCCCCGTATATAAAGGAGCAAGGGGGGAGGCTGGCCAGCCCTCTATGGGCGCACCAGGAGGAGTCCTCCTCCTAGTAGGAGTAGGACTCCCCTTTCCTACTCCTACTAGGAGGAGGAAAGGAAGGAGGAGAAGGAGAAGGAAGGAGAGGGAGGAAAAGGAGGAAAGGGGGGCCGACCCCCTAGTCCAATTCGGTTTGGGCTAGGGGGGCCGCGCGCCCTGCCTCCTCTCTTCCACCACTTGGCCCATGAGGCCCATTACTTCTTCCTCGTATTCCCGTAACTCCCCAGTACCCCCGAAAATACCCGAATCACTCGGAACCTTTCCGATGTCCGAATATAGTCGTCCAATATATCGATCTTTACGTCTCGACCATTTCGAGACTCCTCGTCATGTCCCCGATCTCATCCGGGACTCCGAACTACATTCGGTACATCAAATCACATAAACTCATAATACAATCGTCACCGAAACTTTAAGCGTGCGGACCCTACGGGTTTGAGAACTATGTAGACATGACCGAGACACGTCTCCGGCCAATAACCAATAGCGGAACCTGGATGCTCATATTGGCTCCCACATATTCTACGAAGATCTTTATCGGTCAAACCGCATAACAACATACGTTGTTCCCTTTGTCATCGGTATGTTACTTGCCCGAGATTCGATCGTCGGTATCTCAATACCTAGTTCAATCTCGTTACCGGCAAGTCTCTTTACTCGTTCCGTAATACATCATCCCGCAACTAACTCATTAGTTGCAATGCTTGCAAGGCTTTAAGTGATGTGCATTATCGAGAGGGCCTAGAGATACCTCTCCGACAATCAGAGTGACAAATCCTAATCTCGAAATACCCCAACCCAACAAGTACCTTTGGAGACACCTGTAGAGCACCTTTATAATCACCCAGTTACGTTGTGATGTTTGGTAGCACACAAAGTGTTCCTCTGGTAAACGGGAGTTGCATAATCTCATAGTCATAGGAACATGTATAAGTCATGAAGAAAGCAATAGCAACAAACTAAACAATCAAGTGATATGCTAACAGAATGGGTCAAGTCAATCACATCATTCTCTAATGATGTGACCCCGTTAATCAAATGACAACTCATGTCTATGGCTAGGAAACTTAACCATCTTTGATTCAACGAGCTAGTCAAGTAGAGACATACTAGTGACACTCTGTTTGTCTATGTATTCATACATGTATTATGTTTCCGGTTAATACAATTCTAGCATGAATATTAAACATTTATCATGAAATAAGGAAATAAATAATAACTTTATTATTGCCTCTAGGGCATATTTCCTTCAGTCTCCCACTTGCATTAGAGTCAATAATCTAGTTCACATCGCTATGTGATTTAACATCAATAGTTCACATCACCATGTGATTAACACCCATAGTTCACATCGTCATGTGACCAACACCCAAAGTGTACTAAGGTGTGATCATGTTTTGCTTGTGAGAGAAGTTTAGTCAACGGGTCTGCCACATTCAGATCCGTACGTATTTTGCAAATTTCTATGTCAACAATGCTCTACACTAAGCTACTCTAGCTAATTGCTCCCACTTTCAATATGTATCCAGATTGAGACTTTGAGTCATCTGGATCAGTATCAAAACTTGCATCGATGTAACCTTTTACGACGAACCTTTTGTCACCTCCATAATCGAGAAACATATCCTTAGTCCACTAAGGATAATTTTGACTAATGTCCAGTGATCTACTCCTAGATCACTATTGTACTCCCTTGCCAAAAACAGTGTAGGGTATACAATAGATCTGGTACACAGCATGGCATATTTTATAGAACCTATGTCCAAGGCATAGGGAATGACTTTCATTATCTTTCTATCTTCTGCCGTGGTCGGGTTTTGAGTCTTACTCAGTTTCACACCTTGTAACACAGGCAAGAACTCTTTCTTTGACTGTTCCATTTTGAACTACTTCAAAATCTTGTCAAGGTACGTACTCATTGAAAAACTTATCAAGCGTCTTGATCTATCTCTATAGATCTTGATGCTCAATATGTAAGAAACTTCACCGAGGTCTTTCTTTGAAAAACTCCTTTCAAACATTCCTTTATACTTTGCAGAATAAATGTACATTATCTCCGATCAACAATATGTCATACACATATACTTATCAAAAATGTTGTAGTGCTCCCACTCACTTTCTTGTAAATACAGGCTTCACTGGAAGTCTGTATAAAACTATATGCTTTGATCAACTTGTCAAAGCATATATTCCAACTCCGAGATGCTTGCACCAGTCCATAGATGGATCGCTGGAGCTTGCATATTTTGTTAGCACCTTTAGGATTGACAAAACCTTCTGGTTGCATCATATACAACTCTTCTTTAATAAATCCATTAAGGAATGCAGTTTTGTTTATCCATTTGCCAGATTTCATAAAATGCGGCAATTGCTAACATGATTCGGACAGACTTAAGCATAGATACGAGTGAGAAACTCTCATCATAGTCAACACCTTGAACTTGTCGAAAAACCTTTTTGCGACAATTCTAGCTTTGTAGATGGTAACACTACTATCAGCGTCCGTCTTCCTCTTGAAGATCCATTTAATCTCAATGGCTCACCGATCATTGGGCAAGTCAATCAAAGTCCATACTTTGCTCTCATACATGGATCTCATCTCAGATTTCATGGCCTCAAGCCATTTCGTGGAATCTGGGCTCATCATCGCTTCCTCATAGTTCGTAGGTTCGTCATGGTCAAGTAACATGACCTCCAGAACAGGATTACCGTACCACTCTGGTGCAGATCTCACTCTGGTTTACCTACGAGGTTGGGTAGTAACTTGATCTGAAGTTACATGATCATCATCATTAGCTTCCTCACTAATTGGTGTAGTAGTCACAGGAACAGATTTCTGTGATGAACTACTTTCCAATAAGGGAGCAGGTACAGTTACCTCATCAAGTTCTACTTTCCTCCCACTCACTTCTTTCGAGAGAAACTCCTTCTCTAGAAAGGATCCATTCTCAGCAATGAATATCTTGCCTTCGGATCTGTGAAAGAAGGTGTACCCAACATTTTGTTTTGGGTATCCTATGAAGATTTACTTCTCCGATTTGGGTTTGAGCTTATCATGTTGGAACTTTTCCACATAAGCATTGCAGTCCCAAACTTTAAGAAACGACAGCTTAGGTTTCTCGCCAAACCATATTTCATACGATGTCATCTCAACGGATTTAGATGGTGCCCTATTTAACGTGAATGTAGCTGTCTCTAATGCATAACCCCAAAACGATAGTGGTAATCGGTAAGATACATCATAGATCGCACCATATCTAATAAAGCACGGTTACGACATTCGGACACACCATTACACTGTGATGTTCTAGGTGGCATGAGTAGTGAAACTATTTCACATTGTTTTAACTGAAGGCCAAACTCATAACTCAAATATTTTACTTCTGCGATCATATCGTAGAAACTTTTATTTTTGTTACGATGATTTTCCACTTCACTCTGAAATTCTTTGAACTTTTCAAATGTTTCAGACTTGTGTTTCATCAAGTAGATATACTCATATCTGCTCAAATCATCTGTGAAGATCAGAAAATAATGATACCTGTCGCGAGCCTCAATATTTATCGGACCAAATACATCAGTATGTATGATTTCCAAAAAATCTGTTGCTCGCTCCATTATTCCGGAGAACGGAGTCTTAGTCATCTTGCCCATGAGGCATGGTTCACAAGCATCAACTGATTCATAATCAAGTGATTTCAAAAACCCATCAGCATGGATTTTCTTCATGCGCTTTACACCAATATGACCTAAACGACAGTGCCACAAATAAGTTGCACTATCATTATTAACTTTGCATCTTTTGGCTTCAATATTATAAAAATGTGTATCACCACGATCAAGATCCAACAAACCATTTTCATTGGGTGTATGACCATAGAAGGTTTTATTCATGTAAACAGAACAACAATTTATTCTCTTACTTAAATGAATAACCGTATTGCAATAAACATGATCAAATCATATTCATACTCAACGCAAACACCAAATAACACTTATTTAGGTTCAACACTAATCCCGAAAGTATAGGGAGTGTGCGATGATGATCATATCAATCTTGGAACCACTTCCAACACACATCGTCACTTCACCCTTAACTAGTCTTTGTTCATTCTGCAACTCCCGTTTCGAGTTACTACTCTTAGCAACTGAACCAGTATCAAATACCGAGGGGTTGCTACGAACACTAGTAAAATACACATCAATAATCTGTATATCAAATATACCTTTGTTCACTTTGCCATCCTTCTTATCCGCCAAATACTTGGGGCAGTTCCGCTTCTAGTGACCAGTCCCTTTGCAGTAGAGGCACTTAGTCTCAGGCTTAGGACCAGACTTGGGCTTCTTCACTTGAGCAACAACTTGCTTGCCGTTCTTCTTGAAGTTCCCTTTCTTTCCCTTTGCCCTTTTCTTGAAACTAGTGGTCTTGTTAATCATCAACACTTGATGCTCTTTCTTGATTTCTACCTTCATTGATTTCATCATCATGAAAAGCTCGGGAATCGTTTTCATCATCCCTTGCATACTATAGTTCATCACGAAGTTCTACTAACTTGGTGATGGTGACTAGAGAATTCTGTCAATCACTATTTTATCTGGAAGATTAACTCCCACTTGATTCAAGCGATTGTAGTACCCAGACAATCTGAACACATGTTCACTGCTTGAGCTATTCTCCTCCATCTTTTAGCTATAGAACTTGTTGGAGACTTCATATCTCTCAACTCGGGTATTTGCTTGAAATATTAACTTCAACTCCTGGAACATCCATATGATCCATGACGCTCAAAACGTCTTTGAAGTCCCGATTCTAAGCTGTTAAGAATGGTGCACTAAACTATCAAGTAGTCATCATATTGAGCTAGCCAAACGTTCATGACGTCTGCATCTGCTCCAGCAATAGGTCTGTCACCTAGCGGTGCATTAAGGACATAATTCTTCTGTGCAGCAATGAGGATAACCCTCAGATCACGGATCCAATCCACATCATTGCTACTAACATTTTCAACTTAGTTTTCTCTAGGAACATATCAAAAATAAAACAGAGGAGCTAAACGCGAGCTATTGATCTACAACATAGATATGCTAATACTATCAGGACTAAGTTCATGATAAATTAAAGTTCAATTAATCATATTACTTAAGAACTCCCACTTAGAAAGACATCCCTCTAATCTTCTAAGTGATCACGTGATCCAAATCAACTAAACCATAACCGATCATCACGTGAAATGGAGTAGTTTTCAATGCTGAACATCACTATGCTGAACATCACTATGCAATAGGTCTGTCACCTAGCGGTGCATCAAAGACATAATTCTTCTGTGCAGCAATGAGGATAATCCTCAGATCACGGATCCAATCCGCATCATTGCTACTAACATTTTTCAACATAATTTTTCTCTAGGAACACAATAAACTGGGAGCAACATCGCGAGTTATTGATCTACAACATAGATATGCTAATACTACCAGGACTAAGTTCAGGATAAATTAAAGTTCAATTAATCATATTATTTAAGAACTCCCACTTAGACAGACATCCCTCTAATCTTCTAAGTGATCACGTGATCCATATCAACTAAACCATGTCCGATCATCACGTGAGATGGAGTAGTTTCAATGGTGAACATCACTATGTTGATCATATCTACTATATGATTCACGCTCGACCTTTCGGTCTCAGTGTTCTGAGGCCATATCTGCATATGCTAGGCTCGTCAAGTTTAACCTGAATATTCTGCGTGTGCAAAACTGGCTTGCACCCATTGTAGATGGACGTAGAGATTATCACACCCGATCATCATGTGGTGTCTGGGCACGACAAACTTTGGCAACGGTGCATACTCAGGGAGAACACTTTTATCTTGAAATTTAGTGAGAGATCATCTTATAATTCTACCGTCAATCAAAGCAAAATAAGATGCATAAAAGATAAACATCACATGCAATCAAAATATGTGACATGATATGGCCATCATCATCTTGTGCCTTTGATCTCCATCTCGAAAGCATCGTCATGATTTCCATCGTCACCGGCATGACACCATGATCTCCATCATCTTGATCTATATCAATGTGTCATCACATGGTCATCTCGCCAACTATTGCTCTTGCAACTATTGCTATCGCATAGCGATAAAGTAAAGCAATTATTTGGCGCTTGCATCTTATGCAATAGAGAGACAACCATAAGGCTTTTGCCAGTTGCCGATAACTTCAACAAAACATGATCATCTCATACAACAACATATATCTCATCATGTCTTGACCATATCACATCACAACATGCCCTGCAAAAACAAGTTAGACATCCTCTACTTTGTTGTTGCAAGTTTTACGTGGCTACTACTGGGCTTAGCAAGAACCATTCTTACCTACACATCAAAACCACAACGATAGTTTGTCAAGTTGGTGTTGTTTTAACCTTCGCAAGGACCGGGCGTAGCCACACTCGGTTCAAGTAAGTTGGAGAAACTGACACCCGCCAGCCACCTGTGTGCAAGGCACGTCGGTAGAACCAGTCTCGCGTAAGCGTACGCGTAATGTCGGTCCGGGCCGCTTCACCCAACAATACCGCCGAACCAAAGTATGACATGCTGGTAAGCAGTATGACTTATATCACCCACAACTCACTTGTGTTCTACTTGTGCATATGACATCTACGCATAAAACCTGGCTCGGATGCCACTGTTGGGGAACGTAGTAATTTCAAAAATATTCCTACGCACACGCAAGATCATGGTGATGCATAGCAACGAGAGGGGAGAGTGTTGTCTACGTACCCTCGTAGACCGGCAACGGAAGCGTTGACACAACGTAGAGGAAGTAGTCGTACGTCTTCCCGATCTGACCGATCAAGTACCGAACGCACGGCACCTCTGAGTTCAGCACACATTCAGCTCCATGACGTCCTGCGAACTCCGATCCAGCAGAGCTTCATGGGAGAGTTCCGTCAGCGCGACGGCGTGATGACGGTGATGATGTTGCTATCGACGCAGGGCTTCGCCTAAGCACCGCTACGATATGACCGAGGTGGAATATGGTGGAGGGGGGCACCGCACATGGCTGGGAGAGATCAACAGATCAACTTGTGTGTCTAGAGGTGCCCCCTGTCCCCGTATATAAAGGAGCAAGGGGGGAGGCCAGCCGACCCTCTATGGGCGCGCCAGGAGGTGGAGTCCTCCTCCTAGTAGGAGTAGGACTCCCCTTTCCTACTCCTACTAGGAGGAGGAAAGGAAGGAGGAGAAGGAGAAGGAAGGAGAGGGAGGAAAAGGAGGAAAGGGGGGCCGGCCCCCTAGTCCAATTCGGTTTGGGCTAGGGGGGCCGTGCGCCCTGCCTCCTCTCTTCCACCACTTGGTCCATGAGTCCCATTACTTCTTCCTCGTATTCCCGTAACTCCCCGGTACCCCTAAAAATACCCGAATCACTCGGAACCTTTCCGATGTCCGAATATAGTCATCCAATATATCGATCTTTACGTCTCAACCATTTCGAGACTCCTCGTCATGTCCCCGATCTCATCCAGGACTCCGAACTACCTTCGGTACATCAAATCACATAAACTCATAATACAATCATCACCGGAACTTTAAGCGTGCGGACCCTACGGGTTCGAGAACTATGTAGACATGACCGAGACACGTCTCCGGCCAATAACCAGTAGAGGAACCTGGATGCTCATATTGGCTCCCACATATTCTACGAAGATCTTTATCAGTCAAACCGCATAACAACATACGTTGTTCCCTTTGTCATCGGTATGTTATTTGCCCGAGATTCGATCGTCGGTATCTCAATACCTAGTTCAATCTCATTACCGGCAAGTCTCTTTACTCGTTCCGTAATACATCATCCCACAACTAACTCATTAGTTGCAATGCTTGCAAGGCTTTAAGTGATGTGCATTACCGAGAGGGCCCAGAGATACCTCTCCGACAATCGGAGTGACAAATCCTAATCTCGAAATACGCCAACCCAACAAGTACCTTTGGAGACACCTGTAGAGCACCTTTATAATCACCCAGTTACGTTGTGACGTTTGGTAGCACACAAAGTGTTCCTCTAGTAAACGAGAGTTGCAAAATCTCATAGTCATAGGAACATGTATAAGTCATGAAGAAAGCAATAGCAACAAACTAAACGATCAAGTGATATGCTAACGGAATTGGTCAAGTCAATCACATCATTCTCTAATGATGTGACCCCGTTAATCACATAAAAACTCATGTCTATGGCTAGGAAACTTAACGATCTTTGATTCAACGAGCTAGTCAAGTAGAGGCATACTAGTGACACTCTGTTTGTCTATGTATTCACACATGTATTATGTTTTCGGTTAATACAATTCTAGCATGAATAATAAACATTTATCATGAAATAAGGAAATAAATAATAACTTTATTATTGCCTCTAGGGAATATTTCCTTCACTTGCAACCCACTAGCCAAGAACTGACTGCTGCTGCTATTCTGGGCAATGACGCCATTGATCTGTCCAGCGACGACGATCTTGGTGATGATGCTCTTGAGCAGCTGATCAAGAGCAAGCAAGAGGCAGAAATCTTCAATGACCTTCCTCTCTTTGATGTTGAAATCATCAACACATTCATTGATGAATGGGTAGACAGCCCAAATGTCAGCTTTGATGATCTTCAGCTTCCGATTGGCCTAAGCGTCGCCTTCCATGGAGGCATTGCTACTGAGCTGGCTCTAGCTCAGAAGATTGTTGAACTGAAGCATAAGATCGATTATGAAAAGGCTCAGTTCAAGAAGCACATGGCCAAGCTCAACGTTGAAGACATTCAGAACTTCCAGACCATGATGCATGAGCTTAAGGAAGCTTTCCGAACCAAACGCGAAGAAGCCAAAGGTTCTCGTGAGCGTATGAAGGATCTTGCTGCTAAATGTGTCCAAGGATACAATGAGGCTGGAAAGCGCAAGGCCTTGGGGTGACCAGGAATCGACCCCAGAATGGCGGCCAAGAAGAAGAAGAAGCCAGCTGTGGTAGAACCCGAAGCACCAAGGCAGGAAGTACATCCAATTGTCTTCCCAGCCAGTATGACAGGCTCGAAGCCTAAGGTCCCCACAGTGGCTTCAGAACTGAAGAAAACAAGGGCTGCTGAAGCTGAAGCCAGAAAGCACAAAACCAAGGGCACTACTGATGATGCTCCTCCAACCAAGAAACGCAAAACCAAGAAGAGAGATCGGGCTGCTCCCACAGAGCCCCTTAATGTCGAGCCAATCTCAGTGGCTCTTCCTGCATCTAAACATCGTGAGCGCCAGTTGATAGTTCATGAGCCTGCTTCCATAGAGGCTCCTGAAGCTGAAGACAATCCAGCTGTTGACCCCACCGCAGCTGAAGACATTGGTCCTCACGACAATGTTGAAGATGATGAAGTCCTTCCTCAGATCGAGCACCAATTGATATCATCGCCTGTGCTCACGCACATCGAACTCATCAGCATTGGTCGTCCTCTGACGCCAACTGCTCAGGATGCATCGTGGGCTGATCACCCATAGAGACAAGACACTCCAAGCTCTCCCCAACCGCAAGCTACCCCACCAGTGCAAGATGACGATGACTTCGAGGCCCAGCACACTCCATCTCCACAAGCATCGCCCGCATTATGCAGGCTTCGCAAAGGACCAAGGCCCCAAGTCACTCCCACAATGTACGTGTCTGAGTCCGAAGCCAAAATGGCTGAAGAAATTCCGGCTGCATCAGCCGATGAAGAAGAAGCCCCAAGAGTTGAAAGAGTTGCTACACCCCTGTCCCACCAAGATGTTGTTCTCGAGGAGAACGTGTCCGACCCTCCAGCTTCTGAAGTGGAGGTTAACAACCCTGAGGCGGCCACCAACATCACCGCTGACGCCAATGACATCGTCATGGCTGAAGCCAATGCGGCGCCTGAAGCCAATGAGGCGCCTGCAGCTACTGCGGTGCCAGAAGTCAATGCAGCACCAGAAGTCAATGCTGAAGCACCTGAGGTCCAAGCACCTGAAGCAACTATGGCCCCTGAAGCCCATGAAGACAATGCCAATGCTCCTGTTCCCCCTCCAAGACCTCATACAATTGAACTTGCATTTAATCGTGGTCAACCTGTTATGGTCCGATGGCCCATTCTGACTCCTCCGCCAGCTGCGGGTCCACAATTTGAGTATCACGTCGAGCACAGACCTCAAGTCCAAAAGCCCAAGCCAAGACTTCCACGATTCCCAGGCACTGCCACTTCACCTGGGGTTTTCAATGTGAATGGCTTCGTGGCACATAATACCTTCTTCAACAGCTCCAAGAACCCTTATACAAGACCGCGCATTTCCTCAGATCGGTTCTGGAGCTATCAGCAGCGCAGCTACTATTCCTGTGTCCTATAAAATCAAGGGCGCATATTTCCACATATGCGCCTCGACTCTGAAGCTATAGCTGGACTGCCCTGCCTTGAAGAAGCATTGGATTGTTTCAGAGATGCTGGTCTGTTGTGGTTTGTCACAGATAAGGAGCACTGTAATGAAGAGCTTCTGCTACAGTTCTATGCAACTCTCCACATTCGAGGCTACAACAGGGATCCAAAGACTTGGGTCCTTGAGTGGATGACATGCAATGTCCATCATGAAGCTAAAGCTCTTGATATCATTGAGCTCACAGGCCTGCCCAATCCTGGTGAATACTATGAACCAGGTTGTCAACGACACCAAAATGCCTTGGAAAGCATCTTTCAGAAGCCAGAACCCAACATGAGTCAATTGCTGAGCATGATGAAGCCTTTGCCTCACGACGCTGAATACCCGTCTGAGTTCTTTGTCGAAGACCTAGAGTACCTGCCACGCACCATTTACCACATCATTAGGAAGACTCTATGGCCTGTCAAAGGACACTCATCTACAGCGAAGCTTAAAGGAGAAATGAAGACTTTGGTCTTCTATATTTTCAATGGCATCAGCTTCAATGCTCAAGACTTCTTCATCAGGCAGTTGGCTGCGTCTGGTTCCGACATCTTTGGGTTGAAATTCTATGCTCCATGGGTCATGCGTCTGATCAAGCGTCACTCAGCCTTCAACTATCAGCCGTCTGCGCACAATCATCTTATATTCTTGCCCGAGGTTGATCTGTCAGTTGAAGCCATTTACCCAGAGCCAGCTAAGGATCCCATTTATCTTCACCCAGCCCATTGAAGGAGTTCCACCAGTCTCTCGTGTTTATCCCCTTGCTGGAAACACACGTGCCCCTCGTGCTCAAACTGATGCCACTGGTAGCACCATTGCGCAAAGGCCTCGACGATGATCTCATGTCCTAAATGACCGAGAGCTTCTCGTCGCGCTGCATCAGAAACAGGACAAACATCACAACTGGCTTAAGCGTCAGATGCAAAGCCTCTTGGTGGATGTTAACCGCATTCGCAATCTTGCCACCAAGAATGCCTTTGTCACTCATGAAACCTGTCGGAGGTCGTGGAAGAGTTTGACCCTACTTAGTGCTGAAGCTGATCTGCACGACGATGGCTTCACCGAACGCTTCAAGTTTGACTCAACTCCTCCCAAAAATGCTCACTTGTGTTGGACTCCCTCACTTGAAGACTCTGAATACTCGTCCTCAGCTGCGACCGTAAATGCCAGAGTCATCGATGACCAAGATGATGCAACTTCACGTCCTCCAACTTCAGCGCGTGTCGACACTGCACCAAGTTCTTCTGCACCACCGGATCTCAACGACGACCCTGCTGCCTCGCCTGCACCTCATGGGAACGAGTAGGCGCTCTATGTCTTCAAACCTTCTTGGTCCTCACTGACAAAAGGGGGAGAAGCATATGAGTTGATAGTCTTCAAGCGGGTCAATAGGGGTGGATGCTTTACTTTTTGCTACTTTTGCCAAGTGTTTACAACTCTCGTTTTTGATACATTTGGTTCTTTGAGTTGTAACACTTAAACTCGTTGGTCGTCTGCTACTTATTTGCTATTCTGTGATTCGATGATAAATTCCCCATGTGCGATGATAAATTCCGCACTTAGATCATTTTGCAGACGTCCATTTTCCATTATGCATGTCATTATCTTTGTTACATCATATCATGCATGATGAATTGTCATCATAGGTTGAAGAGGATCTCCACAAGTACAACCTGCCATGTGCATTTGCATTCCAAAAGCAAATTACTTATATGCACATCTTCAGGGGGAGCCCTGCAACTTATGAAGACAATACCCTATCCTTTACAATTTCACATATTTTATTCCCCGTTGAAAACTTCAACCAGTTTGTCATCAATCACCAAAAAGGGGGAGATTGTAAGTGCATCTAGTGCCACCCCTAGTTGGTTTTGGAGTATTGACGACAAACCTGGTTGAGAGACTAATGTGTTTGTGAGAATTGCAGGATAACACAGGTAGAAGTCCGTCATTGATTCGGTGTTCCTACCAGAGATGACCCCTAAAAATGTATGAAGACATTGAAGTCAAAGGTGGTATGTGAAGACATTCACATTGAAGACTATGACAAGAGAAGACATCGAGTGAAGACTATGGAGCGCGAAGACTTAGCAGTTTCGTCGTTCTTTGTTTTTTCTTTGTTGAGTCATAGGAACCACCGTACTGTTAAGTGGGGTCCAAGAGAACCAGTCAGAATGACTGAAGTGATGCTTAACCAAAATCCTATGTCTTCGAGTGAAGACTATGAGAGGAAATCTTATTCATAGTTGGATAAGTCAGCTTTGCTTGTAGCCCAAGTAAATTTGTCGTGTGTGTTTGAAATATGACTGTTGGAACACGTGTCAGTTCCTTAGTGACCCAGGGTCATTTCGGACAAATCAGGTCAGGTTGCCTAGTGGCTATAAATAGCCCACCCCCTACAACCATAAACGGTTGGCTGCTCAGAGTTAGTGCATGGCTTTTGCTGTTTGAGAGCAACCCACCTCGAAGCCTTTGAGAGAGAATTCCTTGCGAGGATAAAGCCCTAAACACCCAGAGCCAAAGAGTGTTAGGCATCACTGAAGTCTTGCTGTCTGTGTGATCTGAAGACTTATTACACTTGAGGACCGTGAATCCTCCAGTCGGTTAGGCATCACGTTCTGAGCATCCAAGAGTCATTGTGGATCGCCGGTGAATGAAGTCTGTGAAGGTTTGGAAGTCTACCTTGAAGACTTACCAGAGTGATTGGGCGAGGACTGGGTATCCTTAGCTCAAGGGGAATAAGGTGAAGATGCGGTCTTCTGAGTTGAATCTCAGCCTCCCTAACCAGACGTACAGTTGTCATAACAACTGGAACTGGTCCAACAAATCATTGTCTTCAACGAGTCACTGGTTTCATCCTTCCCTTTCCTTTACTTACTGTTGGCCCTGGTGAAGTCATTGTATGATTCCATTATCTTTTGTCTTCACTGAGTGACTGCTTGTTCTGATTGGCTTCACACAATCTTCCTACTTGATCTATACTGCCTAGCTGCTATTAGTCATTGTGCTTTCACTTCATTGAATACTTGACTATGGCTTGCTTAGTGTAGTCTACCTTTCGCTGCATGGTAATTGGTTTATTTCTATCGTTTGTCTTCGAAACTTCCATGTTTTGAAGACTTCAAAAAAAATCACCTATTCACCCCCTCTAGTCTATCCCGAAGATTCCGGTAGGTCATCGAGTGGTTGACCAGTCTCACGCTATATCATGACAGTCACTTTTCGGCTTTCTCTACTGAGGTGCTCGTCCGGATGAACCAGGGCACAATCGCAGTAGTTCTCCTGGTGCCGCCTTAGCCGATAGAGCGGAACATAAGACAGCAAAACACAGGAGCCGGGTAAACCCAACATTTGACCAAAGACATGATTCGGAGCTAATGCATATAAGGCCAAACTCACGACGCCGAACACTCCCTAAGGTATTCGGTCTTTATGGTCTAAACCGGGCCTAAACAGTGCCCTTTGTAATTAGCCCCTGGTGTCCTGGTACGTGCAATCTTCTGACGTGGCCACATGCCAATACGCCAGCATCCTTCTCAATTGTACTGAGAATCCGGGGGATGTGTATCAACAAGAGACAGTAAAAAAGGTTTGCGCAAGGTCTTAATTAAAAAGAATCCTTGGAACGGGTCCCTGCTGCACGTCTACGCCTGTGTCTCCGTTGTGCCATATCCTGGACGGGTGCAGCACGATGGTCATCTGTAAAAGAGAGGAACTTAGTTGAAAAGTTGTCGTGCAAAAAGGTAGGTTGTACTAAAGAAAATATGTACAGTTCAAGATGAGTAAAGTTGAGCCTAATTGCCACTTGTTTACGCGCGTTGAGCCCCTTGTATTGTAATAGGGGTATAGCCATCGAACCTGTATCAATTACATATAATTGCACCGGACTCGTCTAACCGCGTCTGTGGTCTTAACGACCTGTCAGGTGCTTCAGTTGGTGAGGCCGTTTAGCGTGCGGCTGCCAAGGCAGCCGCACGGTCTTCCGCGCGCAAGGAGTGCTCAATATTTCCATTTACCGTAATGATGCCGCGTGGACCGGGCATCTTAAGCATAAGAGAAGTGTAATGCGGTATTGCGTTAAAGCGAGCGAAAGCTTCGCGTCCGAGTAGAGCTTGATAGCCACTTTGGAACGGAGCGATGTGGAAGGTTAACTTTTCGTTGCGGAAGTTATCGGGAAAGCCGAATATAACCTCTAGTAGCAGGGAGCCCGTGCTATGGGCTTCTGGGCCTAGCGTTACTCCTTTAAAGGTAGTATTGCTATGGCTAATTTTTGCTGGGTCCATCCCCATGTTGCGTACTGTGTCCTGATATATCAGGTTTAAACTGCTGCCGCCGTCCATCAGAACTCGTGTGAAATGGTATCCGTCAATTATTGGGTCTAATACCAAGGCAGCCCATCCTGCACGCCGGACACTTGCTGAGTAATCCCGATGGTCAAAAGTGATCGGTTGGGACGACCAGTGGCAGAATTCCGCAGTGATAGGCCCTGGGGCATGTGTCTCTGGGAGTGCCGCTTTGTTTCTCCCCTTTATTATGTGTAACACGTTGACTGTTTTGACTTCTGGTGGGAATTTCTTCTGTTCCCCAGTGCTTTGCTTGCGAGGCTCGTCCTCGTCTTCGCTTGGTGTATCCTGCCCCTTATGTTCGGCGTTGAGCTTGCCGGACTGCTTGAAGACCCAACATTCTCTATGGGTATGATTTGCAGGTTTGTCGGGGGTACTATGGATCTGACATATTTGGTCCAGATTCTTGTTTAGGCTGGACAGTTCGTCTCTTTTGCCTTTGGGGGCGGCTTTTGCTGACCTGGCCGAGAGCTTCTGAATCCGGCGTTTACCACCGTGCTCTTCGGGCTGTCTTCTTTATTCCGTCGCTTGTTTTTGCTGCGTCGTGATTTCCCGTTTCCGTCCTGACTTCGGATGTACTTGGGTCGCTGGTGCTGCATCGGGCTAACCAGCTGTCCTCGCCCGCGCAAAAGCGGGTCATGAGGCTTGTTAATGCTGCCATTGTTCTCGGCTTTTCTTGGCCGAGGTGTCTGGCAAGCCATTCATATCGAACGCTGTGCTTGAAAGCTGCTAAGGCTTCGGCGTCCGTACAGTCTACTATTTGGTTCTTCTTAGTGAGGAACCTGTTCCAAAGCTTTCAGGCTGACTCTCCGGGCTGTTGAGTTATATGACTTAAATCATCTGCATCCGGTGGTCGGACATAGGTCCCTTGAAAATTTGCCCGAAAGGCGTCTTCGAGCTCTTCCCAGCTTACAATGGAGTTTTCGGGGAGGCTTTTAAGCCAGTGCCGAGCTGGCCCTTTGAGCTTGAGGGGTAAGTACTTGATGGCGTGAAGATCGTCTCCTCGAGCCATGTGGATATGGAGGATATAGTCCTCAATCCAGACCCCATGGTCTGTTGTTCCGTCGTACGCCTCTATGTTTATGGGTTTGAATCCCTCTAGAAATTCATGGTCCAGCACCTCATCGGTGAAACATAGGGGGGGGGGGTGCGGCACCCCTGTATTTGGGTGTACCGTGGTGTTCAGATGTTTGTTGTGTTGTATTGCATACTGGAGCGCGCTTGCGTGGCCCGTATATGGATCTGGTTGCGCCGTCCTTTTGATGCGAGCCCTCGCGTGGATCGCATACTGGCTTATGTGCGGCATCGTTTGCCGCTCTATATTGGCCACGAGGTCGTCTATCCGACCGGATGGCCGTTTTGTTTTCTAATTGCGGGGGATCTAAGGCCTCCTCGTCGAATTCGGGTAGCAACTTTCGCTTCGGGTAGCTCTTGGTGTGGCGATTACTGCCGTACTTCGCTGCAGTGTTGAGTACTTCACTCCATCTGATTCTGAGTGTGTCTTGCGCAGCCCTGAGCCTTTGCTTCTGCTTTTTCAGACTCCTCGCAGTGGCAACAAGCCTTTGATGGGCATTCTATTGCTCCGGGCGCCTATCCGGTGTGATGTCTTCCGGACTGTTATCTTTGACAGAGTCGGGTTGTTCGATTTGATTCTCCGTGTTGCCCTGGTCGGGCGATGGTTCACCCTGCTCTATCGCTGGGTCTATATGACCAATGTTTCTGCCGAGGCGGGATTTGGAGCAGCGCTTACGCCGCTGCTTTGACTGCTTCTCGAGGGAACAACCCTTCGTTGCACCCTTCCGTTCCTCGTCGTCGCTTTCTTTGGGTGTGTCCACCATGTATACATCATATGATGAAGTGGGCGTCCAGTGCCCTTTGGGCAGTGGTTCCTGTTCGTCTCTTGCATCGTCATCCATACCGTCAATGTCTTCGGAGTCGAGGTCGAGCATGTCGGTCAAATCGTCGACAGTGGCTACTAAGTGGGTGGTGGGTGGGTGGCGAATTTCTTTGTCATCCGCACCCCAATCCTGACGGACATAGTTCGGCCAGGACTCTCCTGACAAGTAGAGAGACCTTAATGAGTTCAGTATGTCGCCGAAGGGCGAGTGCTGAAAGATATCCGCGGAGGTAAACTCCATGATTGGCGCCCAGTCGGATTCGATAGGCACGGGCGCAGGCGGTTCGGAGTCCGTGGCCGGGGAAGGATCCGACAGTGTGGCATCACGACTCTCGTGAAGGGTAAGGTCGATATTCGGCTCGATCTCCGCTGAGGATGCGGCCTCCGTGGCGAGGTCTATCCACCCGTCCATGGATGGCGCAACTGGTTCCGAATTGAGGGTCGGAGCGGTTGCCGGCGCGATCTCCTAGACACTGTCTGATGGCAGAGCTAAATCATGCTCATTGTGACCGCGTGGCGCACTAAGCAGGGGCTCGAATCCGTCGAAGATCAAGTCTCCGCGGATATCGGCCGTGTAGTTTAAGATTCCAAACCTGACCTGATGGCCAGGGGCGTAACTCTCGATCTGCTCCAGATGGCCAAGCAAGTTGGCCCGCAGTGCGAAGCCGCCGAATACAAAGATCTGTCCTGGGAGAAAAGTCTCACCCTGGACTGCATCACTATCGATGATCGAAGGAGCCATCAAGCCTAATGGCGACGACACAGAGGAACTCTCAATGAAAGCACCAATGTCGGTGTCAAAACCGGCGGATCTCGGGTAGGGGGTCCCGAACTATGCGTCTAAGGCGGATGGTAACAGGAGGCAGGGGACATGATGTTTTACCCAGGTTCGGGCCCTCTTGATGGAGGTAAAACCCTATGTCCTGCTTGATTATTCTTGATAATATGAGTAGTACAAGAGTTGATCTACCATGAGACCGGAGAGGCTAAACCCTAGAAGCTAGCCTATGGTATGATTGTATGTTGTCCTACGGACTAAAACCCTCCGGTTTATATAAACACCGAGGGGGCTAGGGTTACACAAGGTCGGTTACAAAGGAGGAGATATACATATCCGTATTGCCTAGCTTGCCTTCCACGCCAAGTAGAGTCCCATCCGGACACGGGACGAAGTCTTCAATCTTGTATCTTCATAGTCCAACAGTTCGGTCAAAGGATATAGTCCGGCTGTCCGGAGACCCCCTAATCCAGGACTCCCTCATGCATACTTGGTGGATTGCCGGTGATGCGGAGTATCCTATGGACATCACCATATCAAGAGTCCGTTCGGCGAGTGGCACACATGACATCTACTTCACATACACAAAGATGAATCATCTCCTTTACATGTGCTCACTTGACCCCTTCGAGGATGGTATACTATTTGACACTTCTTCCATCTGCATGCATAGGTATTGTCGGAACACTACGGACGACGAGAAGTGCGAGCGCAAGTGTACAACTACACCATCCGCGATGGAAGCATGGAAGATGATCTAAGTAGAACACTTTAAGTGGATCTATATCAATAGATTTTTAGCAAGAAAAGATGCAAGCAAATAGAAGGCACATGGAAACACAAATAAGGATACATACGGGAAGAAGGCAAACAAAAGAAGAGGCAAATAAAACGGCAAGGGTGAAGTGGGGGAGAGGAAAACGAGAGGCAAATGGCAAATAATGTAATGCGGGAGATAAGAGTTTGTGATGGGTACTTGGTATGTTGGCTTTTGCGTAGACTCCCCGGCAACGGCGCTAGAAATCCTTCTTGCTACCTCTTGAGCACTGTGTTGGTTTTCCCTTGAAGAGGAAAGGGTGATACAACAAAGTAGCGTAAGTATTTCCCTCAGTTTTTGAGAACCAAGTTATCAATCCAGTAGGAGACCACGCACGAGTCCCTCCCACCTACACAAACAAATAAAATCCTTGCAACCAACGCAATAAAGGGGTTGTCAATCCCTTCACGGTCACTTACAAAAGTGAGATCTGATCGATATGATAAGATAATATTGTTGGTATTTTTATGCAAAGTGAAGAAAGCAAAATAAGCGGAAAAGGAAATAGCTTGTTGAAGGAAGATTAATATGATGGAAAATAGACCCGGGGGCCATAGGTTTCACTAGTGGCTTCTCTCGAGAGCATAAGTATTATGGTGGGTAAACAAATTACTGTTGAGCAATTGATAGAATTGAGCATAGTTATGAGAATATCTAGGTACGATCATGTATATAGGCATCACGTTTGAGACAAGTAGACCGACTCCTGCCTGCATCTACTACTATTACTCCACACATCGACCGCTATCCAGCATGCATCTAGAGTATTAAGTTCAAAAGAACAGAGTAATGCTTTAAGCAAGATGACATGATGTAGAGGGATAAACTCATGCAATATGATATAAACCCCATCTTGTTATCCTCGATGGCAACAATACAATACATGCCTTGTTGCCCCTACTGTCATTGGGAAAGGACACCGCAAGATTGAACCCAAAGCTAAGCACTTCTCCCATTGCAAAAAAGATAAATCCAGTAGGCCAAACCAAACTGATAATTCGAAGATACTTGCAAAGATAACCAATCATACATAAAAGAATTCAGAGAAGATTCAAATATTGTTTATAGATAAACTTGATCATAAACCCACAATTCATCGGTCTCAACAAACACACCGCAAAAGAAGATTACATTGAATAGATCTCCACAAGAGAGGGGGAGAACTTTGTATTGAGATCCAAAAAGAGAGAAGAAGCCATCTAGCTAATAACTACGGACCCAAAGGTCTGAAGTAAACTACTCACACTTCATCAAAGAGGCTATGGTGTTGATGTAGAAGCCCGCCGTGATCGATGCCCACTCCGGCGGAGCTCCGGAAAAGGCCCCAAGATGGGATCTCACGGATACAGAAAGTTATAGTGGTGGAATTAGGGTTTTGGCTCCGTATATGGTAGTTTGGGGGTACATAGGTATATATAGGAGGAAGAAGTACGTCGGTGGAGCAACGTGGGCCCCACGAGGGTGGAGGGAGCGCCTGGGGGGGAGGGGGGGTAGGCGCGCCCGCCTACCTCGTGCCCTCCTAGTTGCTTTCTTGACGTAGGGTCCAAGTCCTCTGGATCATGTTCGTTCCGAAAATCACGTTCCCGAAGGTTTCATTCCGTTTGATATTCTTTTTCTGCGAAACTCTGAAATAGGCAAAAAACAGCAAGTCTGGGCTGGGCCTCTGGTTAATAGGTTAGTCTCAAAAATAATATAGAAGTGTATAATAAAGCCCAATAATGTCCAAAACAGGATATAATATAGCATGGAACAATCAAAAATTATAGATACGTTGGAGACGTATCAAGCACCCCCAAGCTTATTTCCTGCTCGTCCTTGAGTTGGTAAATGATAAAAACAGAATTTTTGATGTGGAATGCTACTTCGCATAATTTTAATGTAATTCTCTTAATTGTGGTATGAATATTCAGATCCGAAAGATTCAAGACAAAAGTTCAATATTGACATAGAAATAATAATACTTAAAGCATACTAACTAAGCAATTATGTCTCTTCAAAATAACATGGCCAAAGAAAGTTACCCCTACAAAATCATATAGTCTGGCTATGCTCCATCTTCACCAGACAAAGTATTTAAATCATGCACAACCCCAATGACAAGCCAATAATTGTTTCATACTTTTGGTGTTCTCAAACTTTTTCAATCTTCACGCAATACATGAGCGTGAGCCATGGACATAGCACTATATGTGGAATAGAATGGTGATTGTGGAGAAGACAAAAAGGGAGAAGATAGTCTCACATCAACTAGGCGTATCAACGGGCTATGGAGATGCCCATCAATAGATATCAATGTGAGTGAGTAGGGATTGCCATGCAACGGATGCACTAGAGCTATATGTGTATGAAAGCTCAACAAAAGAACTAAGTGGGTGTGCATCCAACTTGCTTGCTCATGAAGACCTAGGGAAATTTTGAGGAAGCCCATCATTGGAATATACAAGCCAAGTTCTATAATGTAAAATTCCCACTAATATATGAAAGTGACAACATAGGAGACTCTCTATCATAAAGATCATGGTGCTACTTTGAAGCACAAGTGTGGTAAAAGGATAGTAGCATTGCCCCTTCTCTCTTTTTCTCTCATTTTTTTGGGCCTTCTCTTTTTTGCCTCTTTTTTCTCTCTTTTTATTTTTCGTCTGGAGTCTCATTCCGACTTGTGGGGGAATCATAGTCTCCATCATCCTTTCCTCACTGGGACAATGCTATAATAATGATGATCATCACACTTTTATTTACTTACAACTCAAGAATCACAACTCAATACTTAGAACAAGATATGACTATATGAATGCCTCCGGCGGTGTACCGGGATGTGCAATGATAAATTATGCATGATGGCTTTGCCACAAATACGATGTCAACTACATGATCATGCAAGGCACTATGACAATGATGAAGTGTGTCATAATAAACGGAACGGTGGAAAGTTGCATGTCAATATATCTCAGAATGGCTATGGAAATGCCATAATAGGTAGGTATGGTAGCTGTTTTGAGGAAGGTATATGGTGGGTGTATGATACCGGCGAAAGGTACGCGGTATTAGAGAGGCTAGCAATGGTGGAAGGGTGAGAGTGCGTATAATCCATGGACTCAACATTAGTCATAAAAAACTCACATACTTACTGCAAAAATCTATTAGTTATTGAAGCAAAGTACTATGTGCATGCTCCTAGGGGGATAGATTGGTAGGAAAAGACCATCGCTCATCCCCGACCGCCACTCATAAGGAAGACAATCAATAAATAAATCATGCTCCAACTTTTTCACATAATGGTTCACCATACGTGCATGCTACGGGAATCACAAACTTTAACACAAGCATTTATCAAATTCACAACTACTCAACTAGCACGAATCTAATATCACCTTCTTCATATCTCAAAACAATTATCAAGTATCAAACTTCTCATAGTATTCAACACACTCATAAGAAAATTTTATTATTAATCTTGAATGCCTAACATAATTAAAGCAATTTACCATGATGTTTTGTAGGACTCTCAAAATAATCTAAGTGAAGCATGAGAAAACAATGGTTTCTGTAAAACAAATCCACCACCGTGCCCTAAAAGATATAAGTGAAGCACTAGAGCAAAAACTATATAACTCAAAAGATATAAATGAAGCACATAGAGTATTCTAACAATTTCGGAATCATGTGTGTCTCTCTCAAAAGGTGTGTACAGCAAGGATGATTGTGGAAAACTAACAAATAAAGACTCAAATAATACAAGACGCTCCAAGCAAAACACATATCATGTGGTAAATAAAAATATATCTCCAAGTAAAATTACCGATGGAAGTAGACGAAAGAGGGGATGCCTTCCGGGGCATCCCCAAGCTTGGGATTTTAGGTGTCCTTAGATTATCTTGGGGTGCCATGGGCATCCCCAAGCTTAGGCTCTTGCCACTCCTTGTTCCATAATCCATCAAATCTTTCACCCAAAACTTGAAAACTTCACAACACAAAACTTAAAGTAGAAAATCTCGTGAGCTCTTTAGCGAAAGAAAACAAAATACCACTTCAAGGTACTGTAATGAACTCATTATTTATTTATATTGGTGTTAAACCTACTCTATTCCAACTTCTATGTGGTTTATAAACTATTTTACTAGCCATAGATTCATCAAAATAAGCAAATAACACACCGAAAAACAGAATCTGTCAAAAACAGAACAGTCTGTAGTAATCTGTAGCTAACGCAAATTCTGGAACCCCAAAAATTCTAAAATAAATTTCTGTATGTGAGGAATTTATCTATTAATCATCTGAAAAAATAATTAACTAAATATCACTTTTCAAATAAAAATGGCAGCACTTCTGGTGAGTGCTAAAGTTTCTGTTTTTTACAGCAAGATTAAAAAGACTTTTCCCAAGTCTTCCCAACGGTTCTACTTGGCAAAAACACTAATTAAACACAAAAAACACAACCAAAACAGAGGCTATCTAAATTATTTATTACTAAACAGGAGCAAAAAGCAAGGAATAAAAATAAAATTGGATTGCCTCCCAACAAGCGCTATCGTTTAACGCCCCTAGCTAGGCATAATATTTCAACGATGCTCACATGAAAGACAAGAATTGAAGCACAAAGAGAGCATCATAAAACACGTGACAAACACATCTAAGTCTAACATACTTCCTATGCATAGGCATCTTATAGGCAAACAAATTATCAAGGCAAGAAAAAACTAGCATATGTAAGGAAGCGGAAAGAAACAATAGCAATCTCAACATAACGAGAGATAATTTAGTAACATGAAAATTTCTACCACCATATTTTACTCTCTCATAATAATTACATGTAGGATCATAAGAAAATTCAACAAAATAGCTATCACATAAAATATTTTCAACATGATCCAAATGCATGCACAGTTGACACTCTTCCAAAATAGTGGGATTAACATTAACTAAAGTCATGACCTCTCCAAACCCACTTTTATCAAAAACTTCATAAGATTGAACATTCTCCAAATATGTGGGATCTAAAGTTGACACTCTTCCATACCCACTTTCAATAATATTGCAAACACTATTATCAGTCTCATATTCATCATGGGGCTTAAATAAATTTTCAAGATCAAAAGAAGAATCACCCCAATCATGATCATTGCAACAAATAGTAGTCATAGCAAAACTAGCATCCCCAAGCTTAGGGTTTTGCATATCATTAACACAATTGAAATTAAGAGAATTTATAATAACATCATTGCAATCATGCTTTTCATCGAAGGAACTATCAAGTATGGGTGCAATAGCAACGATCTCATGTTTAACATAAGGAACTATAGCAAATTCATCTTCGTAAATATTGGCATCATGGCCACAAGAATAGTAAGCATCATGTTCATCAAGGGATATTTCAATCAAATCATCGGAATCATAATTATCTATAGATTCATGCATATCATTATTTTCTTCCGAAGCAACGGTCATTATTTCAATAAATTCTTTGACATAGACATTATGAGCATAGTTTTCATAGCAATATTTAAGTATGTCAAAATTTTCAGATTCATAGAGAGTAATATCATACTTTTCAATCAAAGAAGCAACTTCATAAGCACCCTTAAAAGCAACAAATTCTTCAATTCATTCGATATCGTAGTAACTATAAACACCCTTTGCATAAGAAGATAAGATTTCTTTATCATTAAACTCACATAGGTACGGGAGGTGTTTTTTAGGGTTCTTAGAGCAACAAGTAAAATCAAAAATTTCACAAAGATTCGAAGCATAACACAGCAATCTGTTTATTTGATTCCATAAGAGTCTCTCTTTTTCAGACAAACGGTGACGCACAAAATGAGCATGCTCATCTAAAGATTTCCCATCAACTAGGCTAGCTGGGGTTTCAGCACGAGCGTATAAGGATCGAAGATGATCTAAGTAGAACACTTTAAGTGGATCTATATCAATAGATTTTTAGCAAGAAAAGATGCAAGCAAATAGAAGGCACATGGAAACACAAACAAGGATACATACGGGAAGAAGGCAAACAAAAGAAGAGGCAAATAAAACGGCAAGGGTGAAGTGGGGGAGAGAAAAACGAGAGGCAAATGGCAAATAATGTAATGCGGGAGATAAGGGTTTGTGATGGGTACTTGGTATGTTGACTTTTGCGCAGACTCCCCGGCAACGGCGCCAGAAATCCTTCTTGCTACCTCTTGAGCACTGCGTTGGTTTTCCCTTGAAGAGGAAAGGGTGATGCAGCAAAGTAGCGTAAGTATTTCCCTCAGTTTTTGAGAACCAAGGTATCAATCTAGTAGGAGGCCACACACGAGTCCCTCGCACCTACACAAACAAATAAAATCCTCGCAACCAACGCAATAAAGGGGTTGTCAATCCCTTCACAGTCACTTACGAAAGTGAGATCTGATAGATATGATAAGATAATATTTTTGGTATTTTTATGATAAAGATGCAAAGTAAAGAAAGCAAAATAAACGGAAAAGGAAATAGCTTGTTGACGGAAGAATAATATGATGGAAAATAGACCCGGGGGCCATAGGTTTCACTAGTGGCTTCTCTCGAGAGCATAAGTATTACGGTGGGTAAACAAATTACTGTTGAGCAATTGACATAATTAAGCATAGTTATGAGAATATCTAGGTATGATCATGTATATAGGCATCGCATCCGAGACAAGTAGACCGACTCCTGCCTGTATCTACTACTATTACTCCACACATCGACCGCTATCCAGCATGCATCTAGAGTATTAGGTTCAAGAGAATAGAGTAACGCTTTAAGAAAGATGACATCATGTAGAGAGATAAACTCACGCAATATGATATAAACCCCATCTTGTTATCCTTGATGGCAACAATACAATACGTGCCTTGCTGCCCCTACTATCACTGGGAAAGGACACCGCAATATTGAACCCAAAGCCAAGCACTTCTCCCATTGCAAGAAAGATCAATCTAGTAGGCCAAACTAGACTGATAATTCGAAGAGACATTCAAAGATAACTGATCATACATAAAAGAATTCAGAGAAGATTCAAATATTGTTCATAAATAAACTTGATCATAAACCCACAATTCATCGGTCTCAACAAACAACCGCAAAAGAAGATTACATCGAATAGATCTCCACAAGAGAGGGGGAGAACTTTGTATTGAGATCCAAAAAGAGAGAAGAAGCCATCTAGCTAATAACTATGGACCCGAAGGTCTGAAGTAAACTACTCACACTTCATCACAGAGGCTATGGTGTTGATGTAGAAGCCCTCCATGATCGATGCCCCTTCCGGCGGAGCTCCGGAAATGGCCCCAAGATGGGATCTCACTGATATAGAAAGTTACGGCGGTGGAATTAGGGTTTTGGCTCCGTATCTGGTAGTTTGGGGGTACGTAGGTATATATAGGAGGAAGAAGTACATCGGTGGAGCAACATGGGCCCCACGAGGGTGGAGGGCACGCCTGGGGGGTAGGCATGCCCCCCTACCTCGTGCCCTCCTGGTTGCTTTCTTGACGTAGGGTCCAAGTCCTCTGGATCATGTTCGTTCCGAAAATCACGTTCCCGGAGGTTTCATTCTGTTTGGACTCCGTTTGATATTCTTTTTCTGTGAAACTCTGAAATAGGAAAAAAAACAGCAATTTTGGGTTGGGCCTCCGGTTAATAGTTTAGTCCCAAAAATAATATAAAAGTGTATAATAAAGCCCAATAATGTCCAAAACAGGATATAATATAGCATGGAACAATAAAAAATTATAGATACATTGGAGACGTATCAATACACAATTGCTATCTTGGTTTGTGCACCGTGGCCATAAAAAAAGAATAAGCTTTTAAGCAAAGAAAAAGAGTGAACAAAGAGCTTGTAAGCAAGTTCCATAGCATCATACCATATGCATAAGATTGTCATATCCGATCATCGTGGATCATCTTGAGAGAAACACCGGGAACCATACATACATAACATACTTGGGATAGAAATTTTATCCATTTTGAATCTTATAGGTTGTGCACAAGTGTCGTATCCGCCTATTGAGCAATCGTGCTAGCGTCTCTCTTGAGTTGTGCAACATGAGCGTTTTTCGTGGATTCCATATTTCGTGCTCATTCCTTGGTTGGACCACCCCATTTATCTATCCGTGTGTGTGTTCCCGTGTGCCACATATTGCTATTGGTCTACTTGTTTCACTTGCGAATTTGTGAATCTTTTTCAACATTATTGACTCTTGCTAACATTTTGCATCAAATTTTTGTGCCACTATCCTCACCAAGCTACTCCATAAGCCTTACTTGTGTAGGTGTGAGAATTGACAAGATCCGGTACCAATTGTGCTATTTCCTTGTTACATTATTGAGTGATCATTGATCCATTTTCAACATTGGTTAAGGTACATTTGGTCTAGTTCTTCTCTTTCTCCCACTCACATTTGCTCGAGGTGATGGATAGGCAAGGCATTTCACCTTCGGTCTACACCAACAATGATGAGTTCGATGTCAAGAAAAACTCCACCGACGCCAAGATGCAAGCTCAAATGGAGGAGATTAAAGCCCTCATCAAGTCCTACAAGCGATCTTCCTCATCTTCGAGAAGACGCTCAAGTACACATGCTTCCAAGCTACCATCTCCGGCAAGGTCACATCGGCATCGACACAATCACCGACGAGAGCGTGAAGGTCAAGAGCTCAACACCAACAACCGCTCAACAACTTCCACATATCCCTTGGCATCATCGCCAAGCGACTTCAAGGCATCTTCGCCTTCGGATATACAACATCTTCGCCAACAAGCACCTCAAGACTATGCTCAAGAGAAGCTCCCCAAGCTCAAGTCCGCGACTTCCACAAGCTACTACGACCTCGACACCGACCATGAGATTCCTTTCTATGGGACTCTAGAACCCGAGGAGTATCTTGAGTGGGAGCGTTTGATGGACGACTACCTCAAGCTACATCAAGTTCCTCCCGAAGATCAAGTGAAGTTCGCCACAAGAAACTTCCACGACTACACGTCCACATGGTGGTTTCACGCACCTTCGGAGACCTACGACATGAGTTGGCCCAAGACGAAGAGAGCTTTGTGGTGAGAGTTCGTGCCTCCAACCTACACGGAACAACTTCTACGCCAATTGGAGAACACCACCCAAGAATCCAAGTCCATCGACGAGTACTTCAAGGAGATGAAGAAATCCTTGCAATGAGCCGGCGTGGACGACCCCATTTCGATGAAGTTCCACTTCATGATGTGATTGCACAACGACATCTCCAAGACTCTCTTCCTCGAGAACTACAAGTCCCTCGATGACTACTACATTGGTGCTCTCAAGGCGGGACAAGAACTCATGAAGGCCAAGGGCTTCTCCACCCCAAGCACACTTCTCGAAGACCAAGCTCCAATAAGGCAAGCATGAGGATAGTACCACCAAAATGTCCAAGCCCGACGAGCTCCTAGACAATGCTCCCAAGTTCGACTTCACCGCCATCCCTCTTTGTGGCATTGATGGTGCCGAGTCTACTTCGACTCTTCTTCAAGACGGTGTGGCGACGACTACGACTATGGAGCCAATAAAGGAACATGCTTTGGAGGCGAGCAACATGGTGACGAGCAAGGATGATGCTTCCATCTTAGGAGGAGAGAGTGATGATGTGCCATCTTTGGCCTTCATCCACGACGACGACAACGAGATGGTTGAGCATGGAATTTTCTCTTTGACCACGGCGACATATGATGACTTGAGTGACTTTAGCCACTATATTGAGAGTGGGAGTGACTTCACCACTAGCCCGATATATGATGTGTTGCCACAATTCCCATGTGAGGAGAGACACAACCCCCACCACTTGAGTGAGATGAGTGACTCCACCATATGTGACATTGAGTGCACCTACCTTGAGGGAGTGATTGAACCACCACATAGAGAGAGTGAGATAGTTGATAGGTCATGTGAGGCCACTTTCAACACTAACGACTTGACCTCTACCTCTATTGTGTCTTCTCATTTGGTGCTAGGTCCCATATATGATGACACACCGATTATCGACGACTTTGTCCTTCCTTTGGAAAAGATGATGGCCATGGTGGAATATGATGCACCCCCACATGGTTCCATCAAGATGATGATCTTGACCACCATTTGGTCTTACCCACCTCACCTACACCACTAGAGTGAAATGAACAAGGTAACATAGGTGAAGGTGATGCTCTAGTCCACTAGTGGACATTCTTGACATTGATTGCTTGCATGATGTTGATCAACCTATTACCATGCTTCATGCTAGTGTGACTTCCCCATGCGACGATTTACCCATTTATGATGAGTTTGATGATTGCCATATGGAGTCCATTAATTGTGATGCCATGTTACATAGGATTTATTGTGACAATTCTCTAGGTCACATCATGTTTGACAATCCGCTTGACTTGTCATATGCTATGCATGATATCAACAATATGTCATATTTGCAATCTCATCATAGTGACTATGCATATGCCATTAAAATTAACCCAATTTGCACTTATGGCATAGATGACAAGGCCATGGTTATCGGGATTTGTTTTTCTTGTGATGATATTGATATGCTCCCTTTGCATCATTCATCTCATATGCCATGCCATGACCACCTACCTTCGGATATACATTGTTTTGGATGTTGTCCATTTTCTCCATATGATGTTTCCAATATTGTTCATGAGGAGACCCCCAGAGTTTCCTCATACATTTTCGGAGATTTTGATCACTCCCATCCATTGCATGATCCCAATAATTGTGTGCACCATATGCAACACATGCATAAACATGCTATTGATGTGCCATATAATTGCATTCTCAATTTGTGTCCCCATCGTGTTATACACAATAACTATTCTTTCATGATGGATGACATGTTCTTATATCATGCATCAATTTTTTTGAGCGATTCTTATCTTGTGCTAACTCTCACGTGCACATACACATCATGATGGATGATGTGTACATTAACCACACACACAATTTCTTTCGTTTGTGTCTCTTTTGTGTAGGTACCCATGAATACTTGTCAACCTCACAATCCCATGAGTTGACAAAGCGAGCTCTAGAGAGCAACGATGATTTGGGATCTCATGGATTGTGTCACATCCCTAGTTCTGGCCTGTCCTATGCCTGCTTCCATCTGAGCATCATGTTTAAATTTTTGAAACCTGAACTGAGGAATTTTGGAAGCCTCAAAAACTTAAATAAAAGAAGGGCAAAAACCCTTCAAATCTCATTCATTGCTCCAAAATGCTCTTCTTAAATGTTTGATAATTTTTGGTAAGGGTTTTGGTCCCAACCAAAATATTGAACATCTTTAAGGATTTATTTTTGGGACTTTGAATTTAAATCATTAGCTATTTGAATTTGAATTATATTCATATAACTAGAATATAATTTCAAATACCCCTGAAATATTTTATGAGCTTTTGGAAAAGTCCATATAGCAAAATAAAAATATTCAGAGGAGCTTTTGGCATTGTTTGAATTATTTTAAATTCAAAACAGTGGCAAAAGATTAAATAAAAATAAAACAAACAGAACAATAAAACAGGAGAGAGAGGAAACCTACCTGGGCCACTTACCCGCAGCCTACCTGGCGCCACCAACCGGCCCAGCCGGCCCAGCCCATCTCCACCCCTCCCCTGTCGTCTTCCTCCCTCGCCAGAAGGACAGAGGCGAGGCGTGGCGCGCGCCCGAGAGGCCTCGGCCACCTCCTGCTTCCTCCTCGACGCTCGGAGACGCCACGCACCTCCCTGCCTCTCTTCCTCACTCTCCCGCGCCCTCATCATCTCCCCGGAACACTCTCCCCCTCCTCTGTTCTCCTCACCCGAACGGAGCCGCCGCCACCGACGAGAGCCACCATGGCTACCGGCCACCCCAGCCTCACCGACGCCCCAGGAAGCTCCGCCCCGACCCCCTCTTCCTCCCCACCGATCCACGGCCCTCCGGAAGCCCTGCAGCGTCACCCTCAAGCTCGCCCCCAACCTTCGGCCGCCGGCGAACTTTCGAGGATTCGCGAGCTCCAGCCCCTCCCCGGCCTCGCCGTTGCCTCCACCAGATCCGCTGTGAGCTACTCTTCCATTCCCCCTCCTCCTCGCGCTCGTTCCCGTACTCTAGCCGCCCTAACCACCTTGCCGAGCGTTCCTCGCCGCCGGCCATGGCACCGCCGTGGCCACAGGTGTCTTAGCTCGCGTCTGAGCACGCCCTCGAGCTCGAGATGTTCCCAGGAGCCGAAAACTCCCATCGGTTCGTCCGTAGCCGCACCATAGCATCGTCTTAGGCGATGCCCGAGCTCTGGTCGCCGCCTTTCTCGCCGTAGTTGCCGCTACCGGTCACCCCAGCCGCGGCCACAGCCACCGCTGGACGCGCCGCGTCGCGGACGTTCTAATGAGCCAAACCGCGCGCCAAACCATCGCCCCTAGCTCAAATCCGAGCCGCGCCGCCGTGCGGAATGGTCGCCGCCGGCGATACTCCGGCGACTGCCGACGGGGCACGCTTAATTAGTGTTAATGGCCCCACTAATTAAACCCACAGCCACTGACAGTGGGCCCCACCCCTGGTCAAACCCCAGTCAGCGCTGGGTTTGACCGGGATTAGCTCCTGTGTCACTGACGTGTGGCCCCCACACGTCAGGTTTGACCTGGGGCGCCCAGTTGACCCTGCTGACGTCACTGTGACGTGGTGCTGGCGCAATATTTATTTCTGGATTTAAATTAAATCAGAAAATTCCAGAAATTGTTTTAAACTTCAAAAATTCATAACAATTCAACCGTAGCTCAGATTAAAATAATTTATATATGAAAAATTATCAGAAAAATGCAATCTTTCCATCTGTACTAGTTTCATGCATGACAAACCAACTTATACATGCTGAATATAAGAAAACACATTATGGCATATATAGGAGCTTAATTTGGAGATGCATTTGAACCTTTGGTTCAAATGGACTTCAAACCAAATGAATACTAGTTGCATTAGCTCAAACAACATCACATCTTCATGCCATGTTCATGCATCATATTGTTGCATATGTTTGTGTATTGATTGCCGGCACCGTTCCTTCTCGATAGGTCTTGCTCCGGAGACCGTTCCAGAGTACCTGTCTGTGAAGCAGTGCCTCCTCTGTTGTTTTACCAGGCAAGCAAACCCCCTTGTTCATCTCGATAAAACCCTACTCTCTCGCTCCTGCTCTCAGTTATTGCATTAGGACAACAACGATTCGTCTGCTACTTTGTGCTGCGGTAGTTGAACCCATTCCTCTGCATGACCTGTCATTGCCATAGTAAATAGTTGAAACCCACTAGCATGTGTAGGAGTTGATTGAAGCCATTGTTGTGTTCCTACCATGCTATGCCTGCTATTGCTTAGAGTTGTGTCAGGTCTGATTCATTGTGAATGAATTGGAGTGTTACGATATGTTCTGATGCCGAGAGTTACGTGTGTGAATACGATTTGGTAAAGGTAGTGGTGAGAGGCCATGTAGGAGTACATGGTGGGTTGTCTCACTGGAACCGTCCTTAAGCACCGAGTTCTATGTATGTTGTCCAATGACTCGATACTACCACACATTGGGCTCCGGGCGCTCCAAGCCCTCTCGACTTATTAACCGACTTGATCTCTGTCCAGGAATCGCAACTAGTTTCTGGTGTTTGTAGGTAGTGCTATTTTTCTACCAAGTGGCACCCGGCAGGGTGGGCTTGGAACAGACTAGGCACACGTGGCCTGGTGTACCGAGTGGCACCCGGATGGTGGGCTCGGGAACCCTGTACACATCGTTTGGGGCCGTAAGCGACACCCCGGCCGGATCTCCTTACGGATGGAACCCGAATAGGCGATAAACCTGGATTAGAGTCTTGTGTGGTTAGTCAGGTCGTGGCCGACACCCTCGCCAGGCTTCCGCTTGAAGGTTGCCGAGATACATGACGTGTACATGGCGGTAAGTGGCGAGAGCGTGTGTGAAGAAGTACACCCCTGCAGGGTTAACATGATCTATTCGAATAGCCGGGTCCGCGGTTATGGACTTCTTGGATGCTTACATGGTACATAGACAACTTGAAGTGGATACTATAAAATGCTCAAGACAAGTGTGAGTGCTATGGATGGCCTTCTCGTAGGGAGACGGGGATGAATCCATAGTAGTGTATTGTATGGTGATTAGTGGACTCGTGTACGTTGTTTCACCTCCAGAGTTTCTGGTAGTCGTAGAACAGGATAGCCACAGAGTCAAAGCTGGCTTGCTGCAACTAAACCCCACGTTACCCTCTTGATACAAATGCATGTATGATAGGATCTGATGTAAGTCTTGCTGAGTACCTTTGTACTCATGTTGCTTTATTTATGTTTTTGCAGCGGAGACTTCGGTCTTACTAGTGTTCTCGTGGACTTCGACTAGTAGCTAGTACCTCAGCTACGATTTTGAGCGGACGTTGTAGATAGTCAGGCTTTCAGCCTTTTTCATTTATAGATGTCTGTACTCAGACATGTAATGCTTCCGCTTGTTGCTTGATTGCTCTGACTGTTGGGTCATGTGACCCCTGTTTGTAATAATGCTGTGATGGCTCTTCTGAGCCTTTATCTATATAAGTTGTTGAGTTATGCTGTGATGCCATGTTGTACAGCACATACTTGCATGTTATGCGTACGTGTAATGTGTATTGCTATGTGTGGGATCTGACTATCTAGTTGTTTACCCTTAGTAGCCTCTCTTACCGGGAAATGTCTCCTAGTGCTTCCACTGAGCCCTGGTAGCTTGCTACTGCTCCGGAACACTTAGGATGGCCGGCATGTGTCCTTCTTCGATCCTGTGTCTGTCCCTTCGGGGAAATGTCACGCGATGAATACCGGAGTCCTGTTAGCCTGCTACAGCCCGGTTCACCGGAGTCCTGTTAGCCCAGTGCTACAGCCTGGATTCACTCGCTGATGACCGACACGTTCGATGCTGGGTCATGGATGCCTGTCCCTGTAGGTTAGTGCCACTTTGGGTTTACAACTAGCCATGTCAGCCCGGGCTCTTTATCATATGGATGCTAGCGACACCATCATATACGTGTGCCAAAAGGCGCAAACGGTCCCGGGCAAAGGTAAGGCGACACCCGTGGGGATACCGTGCGTGAGGCCGCAAAGTGATATGAGGCGTTACATGCTGGATCGATGTGGCATCGAGTCGGGGTCCTGACAGCGCTGGTATCAGAGCTTGACTGCCTGTAGGATTACCAAGCCAAACTGGTCAAAGTTGAGTCTAGAAAATCTTTAGCTATGTAAGGGAATTGATTGTGGATTGGAACGTAAGGCTCTTTTACTCCTTATACCTCATGGCCTTCTGATCTGAGTCATCATCTTCTCTTCTACGGGGATTAAGAACTAGGCTATCTCTTCTTTCTATTAGGATCACGTGTTACTAATCAGTGGACTTATAAGATTGTTGGATTTAAGTCTCAGTTCAGTTCCTACTACTTCTGTATGTTAATTGTTGATCTCGAAACCTTGATATTGTGCTTCTGAGTGGTTATGCCACCATTTTTGTGAATGTCTCAAATCTTTTCTGAGCATTTACAGCCGTTATGCTGTCCGAGTCATCCCAGGTTTCTATGTAGTCTGATGCATTTGCAAATCCTTTCTTCCCGTTTCAATGTTCCTTTGGGCCAGATTAACCACACTAATCGGTGAGTTGAGGTACTCTGTTGCCTCGACAAATATGTTGGAGATATTATTATGACCCTAGGTGTCCTAGGGGATCATCTAGTAATTTAGCCATGATTTGTGTTTCCAGTGTGATGATTCTGGCCATCATTCTCAAAAGCATCCCGTGATGCTACTTAGTAGTAGGTATTCTACTCCTTGGGTTTTGAACCCGAGATTCACTCTACTTACTTCATGTTGATAGGGTTTGCTAGTTCCTTTAGGATATTAGTAACCTTTGCGATAGTCCTTGAGGTTCGTGGTACATCCTTCTTCCAATTACCATGAACCATTCTTGGCAGAAGTTCTTCTGAACCAAAAGATGACAACAAGAGTGCTCTCGATGAGTTCTCCATTATATATTGTGACCCTGCCAGTTCTACTTTTCTGCATGGGTTATTCGGAAGAAACTTGTTGAACTTGGTTCGACATACTAATCTATGCATCCACAACTCAGAAAGTTATATGTTCCTTTGAGTTGTCCCTCTTTAGCTGTCTACTGACCTTCGTCTATCAATTGATAGTCAAGAGTATGCGTGCGTTCGTTTATCGATGCCTATTACTCTTGTGGTCCGTCAAGCCATTCCATCGCGGAATGACTAGGAGAAACAAACTCCAGTACCTCTTCCCTATCCAGGATTGGGTCAAAGAAGTTGTGCTCCGCAGATCAAATTGCTAATCCAGCTTTTGGTTCTGTTCTACCTTGGAGTATTACCCCCTTTATGTCAGAATTGTCATGAGAACTGCACCAACTCTCATGAATTTTGATGTAGTGATACTTCTCACCATCATTAGTCATTCCTCGGCCCTCGTGTTGATGCAACCGGAATACCGACAAATGAATTGTGATGTGTGAAATCAATACTCCCAGCAACCTCGTTGCTTGGTAGTTAAAGGGTAATAATTTCATTCTTAGCATGTTGGTTTTTGAATCATCCTTCTAAGACTGATCGTGCTACCTAGTCCTTATTTCGGTGCACCCTTCGATTGATGAGTTAGGATCTTGTCAAGTCCTCACTCATTTGATCATATCGTCTTGCCCTCAAAAGCGAGATTGTTCTCGAGCTTAGTAACATACCGGTGGTTCGTGATTTTCCGAATATCTTCTCGGAAGTATTACCAGGTTGTTCCCTGACTGTTATGTTGAGCTCGTGATCAAGTTGGTTTCTTGTGAACCACCTTCTCTCCAAGAATCGGTGTTAGATATCCCTGAGCTAGTTGGTTAAGCTAGACAACAACTTGGAGAGTTGGAAGATAAAAGCTTGCCTGACTTAGTTCGTTCCAAAGGGATATTCTTGTGTAGTGTGTGTTGAAGAAAGATGATATCTTCATCGATTGGTCCCTGTGATCAGTTGCTGGACCTATTGTTTTATCAATCCTTTGATTTGAGTGTGGGCCATCGTCAAGTCAAACCAGTACCAACGATGCTCGTAATGTTGTCTTATTCGTGGTTGATCCCTCGAGCATACACCATTACATCTTTGGTCTGACCAATACTATCACCGTGTTCACTTAACTATGGAATTCCTTTTAAAAGGAAACCTAGATGAATTGTTGTTGAGCCCATTGACAACATCCTTATCTCCTTCATGATTTTGTTGAACATTAAGCTAGTGTTGGAAACTTTTGAAAGCATTTGTTCATGCTAGCTCATGAAGCATATGTTTGGATAAAGGTAGTGACTTCCTTTAATTCATGTGCATCTGATGCAAGTTGCCGCCGTGGATTCGAGAAAGTCAATGTTGTTTCCTTTGGAATCATCCCAAATCAGTCATGCACACGTGCGAAGAATTCTGTGGTTTGAAGACTTGCAACCTTCAATCTATATGTACCCCTAGCACACCAAGCCACTGATTGATTTGTTCAAGGAGAAGGAGTTCCTTCATAAGAGCTAATCCGGAATTATGTAAGGACTTCGATACCCTCATTGATGGTTCCCCCTCCTGAACTCGGTAGTGTTTTATTATAAGACTACTTTGTGGTCATGCTTGTCTTGGACAACGTGTTCACATGTTTGTAGCAGAACCAGCTCATGTTTTGGAGTTTGCTATCGTAGTTCATTTCCCGAGAATCTCGCAACGTTATCTCGTTGAATTGTGTTGCAAACTTCCGTTTTTCTTCCTAGACTCGATGAGTCTGGAATATCCTGACACCAACCAGATCTGAATCTCAGGCAGATATGATGGTTGGAATATTTCCCAAGAATTATAATATTGGTCGCGCGATAACCGGTAAAGTGGATGTCGTGGCCAACACACCCAGCCGGAAAACCTGTTATTATAATATCTTGATTGATGAAGTTGGCCACCTCCCCATAGGGATTTCGTAGGGTTTACTCCCTAGTTGCCCCTATGGATTTTTGTATTCCCGAAGTCCGACCTTTTACTTGATGTTCTAGATATCAAACCATATCTATGAATGGGTTACACTAGCACATCAAGGAGAACATTAGAAGCGGAGTGCTAAATGTCTTTCGGTCGATCATCCAGATTTTATTTCCTTGGCCTCGCTAAGATGAAATCTGAGAAGTGTTATCTTCCTTTGCATCTGCATCATCCATCATCATTCATCGTGGTAGCAAGTTGTGTTGCCAGGATCCTTGACACGGATATTGGTAAAACCCTGATGAATATGGAAATGCTCAAGTTCTTGAGAGCACGCACAAGCGCTACGTGTTATCATCGGCACTAACTGGGTTTGCTCTTAGTTTCCTCGGCAATGCTATGACCTATTCAAACAGTGAATTCACTCTCTATTGTTGGGTTCTTCCCCAGTTACCAGAATCATTCCCAGCATTTGCATTTTGTTCCTAGCCTGCACCGCCAATGTGTCATTCTACCATGGGTCTCTTTCATTTCCGGTGATAAGCAAATTCATCCATTACGTTGTCTTCAACAAGGTAATCCACATCATCCAAGTTTGAGTATGCCATTCTACCGACCCCCTCCAAATGATCGCTCGAGAATTGTCTTAGGCTGGTTTAAAGAGTTTCAATGATCTCTGAATCAAAAGTAATTCTTTTTGCCACTTAAGGGGATATCTCTATGAGTCACCTTCCCTAAGGTGTATCGTTATGGTATCATGGCAACTCAACTCCTCGCTACGTTGACAATCGTTTACCACCTTCTTAAGCGTGAAATTGTTGTCTACCTAGTGAACCTTCGTCATCCGTTTCTTTCCACCCCTCTTGATGTGTATCTCGTGTCTCAACCCGAGAGATGGTCCTATGTCTCATTCTGTGAGTTGTTCGATCTTCGAGAAGATCGACCCTTCTAGAGTCTCCTTCTTCCCTCCATGTCATGTTGACAGGATTTCTCAGAGCAGGACTTCAAGACAATGATGGTGTTCAAATCAACGTTCATTTGAAGTGCACCCTGGATCATGAAGATTATACTAGTTTGCGTTTTCCCTTCGTCTTACCCTACCCTTGAATCTCGGGTCGAGATTCTTGTTTAGTGGGGGTGAGTTGTCACATCCCTAGTTCTGGCCTGTCCTATGCCTGCTTCCATCTGAGCATCATGTTTAAATTTTTGAAACCTGAACTGAGGAATTTTGGAAGCCTCAAAAACTTAAATAAAAGAAGGGCAAAAACCCTTCAAATCTCATTCATTGCTCCAAAATGCTCTTCTTAAATGTTTGATAATTTTTGGTAAGGGTTCTGGTCCCAACCAAAATATTGAACATCTTTAAGGATTTATTTTTGGGACTTTGAATTTAAATCATTAGCTATTTGAATTTGAATTATATTCATATAACTAGAATATAATTTCAAATACCCCTGAAATATTTTATGAGCTTTTGGAAAAGTCCATATAGCAAAATAAAAATATTCAGAGGAGCTTTTGGCATTGTTTGAATTATTTTAAATTCAAAACAGTGGCAAAAGATTAAATAAAAATAAAACAAACAGAACAATAAAACAGGAGAGAGAGGAAACCTACCTGGGCCACTTACCCGCAGCCTACCTGGCGCCACCAACCGGCCCAGCCGGCCCAGCCCATCTCCACCCCTCCCCTGTCGTCTTCCTCCCTCGCCAGAAGGACAGAGGCGAGGCGTGGCACGCGCCCGAGAGGCCTCGGCCACCTCCTGCTTCCTCCTCGACGCCCGGAGACGCCACGCACCTCCCTGCCTCTCTTCCTCACTCTCCCGCGTCCTCATCCTCTCCCCGGAACACTCTCCCCCTCCTCTGTTCTCCTCACCCGAACGGAGCCGCCGCCACCGACGAGAGCCACCATGGCTACCGGCCACCCCACGCCTCACCAACGCCCCAGGAAGCTCCGCCCCGACCCCCTCTTCCTCCCCACCGATCCACGGCCCTCCGGAAGCCCTGCAGCGTCGCCCTCAAGCTCGCCCCCAACCTTCGGCCGCCGGCAAACTTTCGAGGATTCGCGAGCTCCAGCCCCTCCCCGGCCTCGCCGTTGCCTCCACCAGATCCGCTGTGAGCTACTCTTCCATTCCCCCTCCTCCTCGCGCTCGTTCCCGTACTCTAGCCGCCCTAACCACCTTGCCGAGCGTTCCTCGCCGCCGGCCATGGCACCGACGTGGCCACAGGTGTCTTAGCTCGCGTCTGAGCACGCCCTCGGGCTCGAGATGTTCCCAGGAGCCGAAAACTCCCATCGGTTCGTCCGTAGCCGCACCATAGCATCGTCTTAGGCGATGCCCAAGCTCCGGTCGCCGCCTTTCTCACCGTAGTTGCCGCTACCGGTCACCCCAGCCGCGGCCACAGCCACCGCTGGACGCGCCGCGTCGCGGACGTTCTAATGAGCCAAACCGCGCGCCAAACCATCGCCCCTAGCTCAAATCCGAGCCGCGCCGCCGTGCGGAATGGTCGCCGCCGGCGATACTCCGGCGACTGCCGACGGGGCACGCTTAATTAGTGTTAATGGCCTCACTAATTAAACCCACAGCCACTGACAGTGGGCCCCACCCCTGGTCAAACCCCAGTCAGCGCTGGGTTTGACCGGGATTAGCTCCTGTGTCACTGACGTGTGGCCCCCACACGTCAGGTTTGACCTGGGGCGCCCAGTTGACCCTGCTGACGTCACTGTGACGTGGTGCTGGCGCAATATTTATTTCTGGATTTAAATTAAATCAGAAAATTCCAGAAATTGTTTTAAACTTCAAAAATTCATAACAATTCAACCGTAGCTCAGATTAAAATAATTTATATATGAAAAATTATCAGAAAAATGCAATCTTTCCATCTGTACTAGTTTCATGCATGACAAACCAACTTATACATGCTGAATATAAGAAAACACATTATGGCATATATAGGAGCTTAATTTGGAGATGCATTTGAACCTTTGGTTCAAATGGACTTCAAACCAAATGAATACTAGTTGCATTAGCTCAAACAACATCACATCTTCATGCCATGTTCATGCATCATATTGTTGCATATGTTTGTGTATTGATTGCCGGCACCGTTCCTTCTCGATAGGTCTTGCTTCGGAGACCGTTCCAGAGTACCTGTCTGTGAAGCAGTGCCTCCTCTGTTGTTTTACCAGGCAAGCAAACCCCCTTGTTCATCTCGATAAAACCCTACTCTCTCGCTCCTGCTCTCAGTTATTGCATTAGGACAACAACGATTCGTCTGCTACTTTGTGCTGCGGTAGTTGAACCCATTCCTCTGCATGACCTGTCATTGCCACAGTAAATAGTTGAAACCCACTAGCATGTGTAGGAGTTGATTGAAGCCATTGTTGTGTTCCTACCATGCTATGCCTGCTATTGCTTAGAGTTGTGTCAGGTCTGATTCATTGTGAATGAATTGGAGTGTTACGATATGTTCTGATGCCGAGAGTTAAGTGTGTGAACACGATTTGGTAAAGGTAGTGGTGAGAGGCCATGTAGGAGTACATGGTGGGTTGTCTCACTGGAACCGTCCTTAAGCACCGAGTTCTATGTATGTTGTCCAATGACTCGATACTACCACACATTGGGCTCCGGGCGCTCCAAGCCCTCTCGACTTATTAACCGACTTGATCTCTGTCCAGGAATCGCAACTAGTTTCTGGTGTTTGTAGGTAGTGCTATTTTTCTACCAAGTGGCACCCGGCAGGGTGGGCTTGGAACAGACTAGGCACACGTGGCCTGGTGTACCGAGTGGCACCCGGATGGTGGGCTCGGGAACCCTGTACACATCGTTTGGGGCCGTAAGCGACACCCCGGCCGGATCTCCTTGCGGATGGAACCCGAATAGGCGATAAACCTGGATTAGAGTCTTGTGTGGTTAGTCAGGTCGTGGCCGACACCCTCGCCAGGCTTCCGCTTGAAGGTTGCCGAGATACATGACGTGTACATGGCGGTAAGTGGCGAGAGCGTGTGTGAAGAAGTACACCCCTGCAGGGTTAACATGATCTATTCGAATAGCCGGGTTCGCGGTTATGGACTTCTTGGATGCTTACATGGTACATAGACAACTTGAAGTGGATACTATAAAATGCTCAAGACAAGTGTGAGTGCTATGGATGGCCTTCTCGTAGGGAGACGGGGATGAATCCATAGTAGTGTATTGTATGGTGATTAGTGGACTCGTGTACGTTGTTTCACCTCCAGAGTTTCTGGTAGTCGTAGAACAGGATAGCCACAGAGTCAAAGCTGGCTTGCTGCAACTAAACCCCACGTTACCCTCTTGATACAAATGCATGTATGATAGGATCTGATGTAAGTCTTGCTGAGTACCTTTGTACTCATGTTGCTTTATTTATGTTTTTGCAGCGGAGACTTCGGTCTTACTAGTGTTCTCGTGGACTTCGACTAGTAGCTAGTACCTCGGCTACGATTTTGAGCGGATGTTGTAGATAGTCAGGCTTTCAGCCTTTTTCATTTATAGATGTCTGTACTCAGACATGTAATGCTTCCGCTTGTTGCTTGATTGCTCTGACTGTTGGGTCATGTGACCCCTGTTTGTAATAATGCTGTGATGGCTCTTCTGAGCCTTTATCTATATAAGTTGTTGAGTTATGCTGTGATGCCATGTTGTACATCACATACTTGCATGTTATGCGTACGTGTAATGTGTATTGCTATGTGTGGGATCTGACTATCTAGTTGTTTATCCTTAGTAGCCTCTCTTACCGGGAAATGTCTCCTAGTGCTTCCACTGAGCCCTGGTAGCTTGCTACTGCTCCGGAACACTTAGGCTGGCCGGCATGTGTCCTTCTTCGATCCTGTGTCTGTCCCTTCGGGGAAATGTCACGCGATGAATACCGGAGTCCTGTTAGCCTGCTACAGCCCGGTTCACCGGAGTCCTGTTAGCCCAGTGCTACAACCTGGATTCACTCGCTGATGACCGACACGTTCGTTGCTGGGTCATGGATGCCTGTCCCTGTAGGTTAGTGCCACTTTGGGTTTACAACTAGCCATGTCAGCCCGGGCTCTTTATCATATGGATGCTAGCGACACCATCATATACGTGTGCCAAAAGGCGCAAACGGTCCCGGGCAAAGGTAAGGCGACACCCGTGGGGATACCGTGCGTGAGGCCGCAAAGTGATATGAGGTGTTACATGCTGGATTGATGTGGCATCGAGTCGGGGTCCTGACAGATTGCCTTTCCAACCGCTCTCTTCACGCAAAGACTTCGCGCATTTCTTCTACATGGCCCACACTTAGTTATGGGTTATTGTCCATTACATATTGTATGCCCATCTTGCCATGTTCACTTTGCATGATATGTTCATTCCTATACCTTTGACATGCATTTGTGATCCATGCTTTGCATTACACATGATGATTGATTCTAGTACTTGTATGTGTATTTGCAAGCTTGATGGAGATATCACTTGTTATTGCCATGTTTGCTTTGTGCCCCATGCCTATGATTATACTATGATCTTGCTTTGTGTTCGTGCTTGCTATATGTCATGTGCATTGCCTATGCCTATTATTTGCTCACATGACATGACTGCCATGATTTCCTCTAGTATGTTGCATCTTCGCACTACTAGCTTGCACGACTTTATGCTTGCTTATGTTGCATCACCAATGATTCATACTTGCTCACTTCATGAGGTTGATGACAACCATTTACATGCTTTGCACATGATTGTTATTGCATCTTGTCATATATCTCCATGTGTTGCCACTCTCATGTTAGACGATTTGCCATGTATTGAGTGCAACAATGATTCTACTCTTGCTCATGAGATTACCCCCATAGCATTCTCACATATATTTGGAGATTTTGACATATTTCTTGTGAAGCATGCTTGTATTACCTCTTTGCACCATCTACCTAGTGCCATGAATATAGCCATTATTGCATCATATTATTCATGCACTTGTGCTACTAATGTTTGTGTGCAAAAAAAGAGAACCATCATGTTGGATGATGTGTTTATCTACCATGCACATACATTCTTTGTTTTGTTGTGTGCATGTGTAGGATACTTGGACTTTGTGCCGACTCCCACTTCACGTGAGTTGACCATTCGAGCTCTTGAGAGCGAGCCTCACACATTCGACCACGACTCGCTTCTCCACCACCTTTCCTACCACTTAGAAAATGTAAAGAATGCACAAGGACACGCCTTCAAGGTGACACCTTTCTTGAGCATGGATATTGAGGATCATACTACTTGTGTTGCTTGCACCATGAGACTTATTGTTCATCTTGGACCACTTGATTGCACACTTGTTAGAGATCTTGCTTCGACTTGTCATTTTCATCATTCCATGCATCATGATATATATGCCTTGTGTGTTGCATCCAATTCTTGGATTAATTGCTCCTCTCATATGTTTGCTTGCAACAATGTCATGACCTCACATATGCCATGCCACATTGGTTGCTACATGCTTGCCTTGATTGCCTCACACATGATGAACAATTGCTCTTTCCATTGTGTTGAGTGCCAGACGATATTCACTACACCCTATGCACATTATGCTTGGATTGTCTTGCACTCATCCCATGTGTTTAGACACTTCATTTTACTTGGTGTTGTGAATGATTCCTATGCCTACCATCGACAATTTGTCGAGTGCTTTATGCATGATTGTTGTGACCTTGAGGTTGATGCTTCTTCTCTTGTTACACATATTTGCATCACTACTCACATTTACATGCTTGTTTCCATGATGTCCTTCTTTGTGCTCAATTTATGTGCTCACATGCCATGTCACAATCACTTGTCACACCATATGCTATGCTTGATGATGACACTTGTCGGGTGAATCACCTCTTGAATTCTTGGTTTTGCACTAACGCTGACCACATTTGTTTTTCCAATTGTTTGTTGTTCTTGCTCCTTTTGAAGGAATCACTAGAAGTGCGACATTGGAGAGTGCCCATTTCAACCTTCAAGATGACAAGTACTTGGTGAACGTCCACTTCTACACGACGAAGCCATCTCTTTCCCATGGTGATTTGGTTTTCGATCCGAGGTCGGATCTTTCTCAAGGGAGGGGGACGGGAGGAGATGATGCGGAGCATCCTATGGACATCACCATATCAAGAGTCCGTTCGGCGAGTGACACGTGTGACATCTACTTCACATACACAAAGGTGAATCATCTCCTTTACACATGCTCACTTGACCCCCTCGAGGATGGTATACTACTTGACAGTTGACACTTCTCCCGTGTGCATGCATATGTATTGTCGGAACACTACGGACGACAAGGAGGAGTGCGAGCGCAAGTGTACAACTACACCATCCGTGATGGAAGCATGGAAGCGACGACGGAAGAAGACGGAGCCACGGAGTCTACAGTGGCTGGACGTCCGACACTCTACAGCGCTCGGACGACCGGGGTCCACCGGACGTCCGACACACCCACGACCAGCCGCAGACCGAGCCCAGCGACCGGACGACCGACGCCGATCGGACGTCCGGCGCCACCTGTCCCGAGAAGAATCAGCGGACGTCCGACGCGCGCCGGGCGTCGGGACCGTCCTGAGCCACTGGACGTCCGACCCCACTGGTCGTCTGGTACCGCAGCCGGGCTTTGGCCTTGTATCTCTCTCCCACTTACCCCTTCATGGCTTAGACTATAAATAGACCACCTCCACCTCCTTTCTAGGGTTAGCAAAGGATTAGCTCATTTAGAGATAGAGCCTTACTCATCCATACAGATCTACTCCACGAGAGAGACCGCGACCTCTATGGAGAAGATCCATCTTGGATTCAAGACCCCTTACGGGGAGATCCCCTCGTGGATTCAAGACGTCCTCACGGAGATGAACTAGTTACCCTATGTATCGTCCTTTGTTGGATTTGGATCGTGTATCTTTTTGTGTTTCGAGGATCTAGCACATGTGTGATCACTTCTTGTCTATTTGAGTATTTCCTCTCATTTCCCCTCGTGATTTCCCTCGCGTTTCCCCTCGTGTTCTTCGTGTTCTTTGTGTTCTTTGTAGGATGCCTTCTAATCGTGAAAGATAGGGCGTCTAGGGTTGTGCCCTACATTAGCCAGCCTCAAGAGTGTTCAATGGCTGGGCGATCATGTTTGAGAGAGTTTTGTCTCTAGCAATGTAATTTCTTCTCATCTTCTCTTTTTTTCACCTTGCGCGGTAACCCTGTAACTAGCATATTTTGTCTTATCTTGAGGCGCTCCCCTTCTTAATGAATGAAAGCAGCGACCTGCCTGCATTTCGTCAAGAAAAAAATGCAAAAAGTTAAGCCCTATGTTTACAGGGAGAATGTAGGTAAGTATTCAACTTTACATCGGTGACACATGATGAATAACATGGCATTAGCAGAATTGATTAGTACGCTTAAACTTATTTATCTTCCTTGCCTTTCTTGCGCGCCGCAACATAATTGCCGACGATCATAGAAATGGAGGCATACTCTAGGGATATCCATTGTTTCGACCAATTGGAACAAATTGCTCCCAAGAAAATACAAAGGCGGTCGCGTCGCTCACCACAGGGAGGGAGGGGGACCCTAGCCCCCGCCCCTTCCCACTCCTCCAGAGCCCCTGGACCTGGCCGTTGCCGGATGAGGCCGACGGGCGAAGCCTTGCCTTGGCATACAACAGCGGCAGGGTAGTTTGCGGCGGATACGCCGATGGCCTTCTCGTTAGAGCAACGTGGAGGTCGTGCGTGCCTGACCAGGGCGTCCACGCAATGCAATTTTTTGTAGCAATCGTTCTGTTTTGTATGTGCTCCAGTGTCTACTCATTCCCCCTCACGATCCTAGTAAACTCTTTCCCCCCATTTATACATGCCCGATCTAGAACTTGACCGATGCATGGCAAATTCATTAGGAACAATATGTTATAGTTTACTATGTGTATAACTGATTTTCTTATACATGTTTGCCATGTCATCTTCAAAACATGGCAAATTTCGGAAAATGTTAGTACTTGGCCATGGCAAAATTAAGAGAGATGTCCTAAATAATGTGGCCTTTTTTAGAAGTGACACCGCAACTTTCTTGAAAAATCATATGGCAACAATCATAACTTTTTTTGTCCTCAAAATAAGAGCGCTCAATGCATGTGGTCCCCGCTGGGCCGACCCATTCTAGTGGTTGCTCGACGTGGGGCTGCGCTACGCCTCGCTATAATCGAGACGATGCACTTCTATATGGCGCGGTGCGCGCTAGGGGTTGTGCAGATGTGCACCCTCCCTTCCTTGGTGCGCCAGTTTGGGCCGGCCCATTTGCGGGGCTGGACGCCACCTGGTTTTTTCGTTTTTACTTTTCATTTTTATATTTTGTTTTTTATTCTTTTCAAAGTAATTCAGGATTACAAAAGGTCTTAAATTTCATAAAATTATAAATTTTTAATTATCAAAATCAATTATTCAATTAAAAATGTTCGCAATTCCAAAAGAATGAATTTTTGAATATTAATATCTTTTTATTTTGACGAACATTTTTTTATGAGCATTCCTTAGTAACGATGAACATTTTTGGTATTTGATGAACAAATCTTGAATTCCATGAACATTTTTTGAATTTATGAACAAAAATTGTATTGAATTACAAATTTTTTAAAATATATGTGTAAATTTTGAATTTGATGATTTTTTTTGAATTTGATGAACATTTTTTTAATTCGATGGACATTTTTTAAATTTTGATGAACAATTTTTTTAATCCGATGAACAAAAATTTAAATTTGATGAACATTTTTTTTACATCGATGAACATTTTTTAAATTAGATGAACAAAAAATGTTCAGGAATTTGGAAAGAAAGGTCACAAAAATTGAAAAAGTAAAGAGAAAAATAGAAAAGGAAAAAAAAGAGGAAACAGAGGAAAAAAGACGGAATATGGGTCGGCTCATGTGAACACCCAATGCGCAAGGGGGGTGGAAGTCAGGTCACTCGCGGGCGACCTGCACGCTGTATAGAATTTCGCAAGCGAGAACGCGGCAACTATTTATCTATATCTATATCAACATAAAAAGACCCAAAGAGACAGATCCAACTGATCTCGACCATCGAAACAAGTCAATCCAATGACCTAGACTGGTCCAATGGCGAGTGTTAAACGTGTTTAACGTGCAATTAATAGCATGCCAAATATTGCACTAATCACAGAATTAACACACAAATAATAGCATACCTAATATCCGCATGCAATTAATATATTACCTAATTATTAACGTGTATTGCACGTGCGCATTTACTAGTCGCCTTAAGCGATCGAAGTGGCAGCGCTCGCTGAAGCTTTTCCCCTGCTCGCGCTGTATTGGGGCGGCCCGATCACGCACGTGTAGTCGTAAAAAGAAACTAGGAATTGAAGGAGGGAGGATCGTGCGCTGAGCCAGCCACCTCACCGAAGTCCGTTTCGTGGAAATAACTAGGGACGCGCCTTACTTTTTTTTTGACGTGGAACACCATGCATTCCATTAGCGCATTCCATTAGCTAGTGGACTCGACCAAATCGGCGGCCACGGCACCCATTACATCAGAGGGCAAGCCAGTGAGCCAAACACGTTGACTTCCTGGTTCTAGCCTCACACCACGACCAACAAGTAAGTGTGCCGGCACATTACACTCACGGGGACGAAAAACAACCTTGTATTCAATAAAACCCATACGGAGCAGAAACTTTGTCTCACGGAATAGAGTCCCCAGTCTTGCACAATCCGCAGAAATTGAGCCGAGAGCTTGACTTAAGACCAGGCAGTCTGTACTGAAGATAACTCGTCCCATTCCAAAATCCTCCGCCAAATGTAATGCTTTCAAAAGGGCCATTGTTTCCGCTTGCAGAGGTTCAGAAATATTTGTTAGCTTGCCCGCCGCAGCAAACAAGACATCACCGGACGCGTCCCGAGCAATACATCCCCATCCTCCCATTCTACTGTTGGCAATAAAAGTTGCATCCGTATTGATCATCACCCAATCAGCGGGAGGGACTTTCCAACTTGGTTTTGTTCTCGCAGAGGGCTTATGCTCTGAAATATTTGTATGCTGCCATTCAGTAATCATCTCTGAAACTTGGCTTACGAGGGAGCTGGGCATAAGTTGATGTTCGCCACAGCAGGTAAATAATCATCAGTTTATCCTTTTCCGGCATAGTCAGTACCTTTTCTACATGAGTGGTTTTCTTCGGGATTCTTTTCCTTTTTTGTTTTATTTGGTTTCTTTTCTTCTTTTGTTTTTATTCTCTTTCCCTGGGTTTTTCATTTGTCTCTTCGTTTTTTTTCATTTTTTTCCCTTTGGTTTATTATGTTTCTTTTTCGGTTTTCATTTTTCCTTTAATTTCTTTTGTTTTCATTTTACATTTTTTTTGCAATGATAAAGGGAGTTTTATTCCTTAGGTAACATGATTACAATCAACTGGCAAGAGCCCCTCAATACAAAGAGGACCTCTTTGAAGCCAAACATCAGTACACGACTCAGTACGACTGTAATTAGCCAGACAATATGCTATCCTATTCTGAGACCTAGTAAACTTTTAGGGAATAAACTCCAGACCTTCCAACAGAAACTTGATTGCCATTGCCAAGTGCCCATAGGCCGACCATGTAAGAGAATCACTAGATAAGATGGACATGGCCTCCGAGGAATCAGACTGCACGTATACTGGGAGCTCCGTATGCTGACAGGCCAGGGCCATATCTTGCATAAGAGCGTGTATCTCTGCCTTCAGAGCATCATTATAATTAAAAATAACTCGGCAGGCCGCAAAAACCACAGCCCCAACTTCATTGCGTAAGATCATACCTGTCGCTGCTAAACCGTCGAGTCGTGAAAACGATCCATCTATAGACAGGGTCAAGGATCCAGTCGGAGGCCGTGGCCAAGGGCCAGGAACTGCACCTCCTGTACAGTGCGCTTCTGGCTGGATAAAGTGCATAGGCATCTTCCCTTTTATAATCTCTTCAGTACTGAAATTCCTAGCATGTGATAATGATCTCAAATAGCTGTTCAGGAAGTCAACATTAGTTTCCACCGATGGTGCAGTTTTTCTATGCACGATATCTGTCCTCAACTGCCAAATACGCCAGATTAAAATGATCACCATGTCACGCACCTGTACAGAGCAGTTTGCCAAAACATGTAGTATCCACTCTGGGCCATTGTCTATGAGCTGCTCATTGGAAGGAAGTGGCCAGACGGCCCTCATTGTGTACCATAAAATCCTGGCATGACCACTTGTTACTAACGCATGAAAAGTTCCTTCCTTTTCCACACCACAGAGCATGCATGTATCATGTGTACTTAGGTGGCGGCAGGACTTGCATTGGTTAGTCGCCAGTGCGCCCGCCGCTGCCTTCCACGCGGACACGCGCATCTTCAGTGGCACCTTCGCTTGCCAAATACAGTTCCATAGCGACCGTTCCCCGCTGGGCTGGGAGCTGGACGCACCGGCGGCTACGCAGTCGTCATGCTCGGCCGTCGCTAACTTGTAGGCACTTTTGGTGTTACTGGGCAAGTAAAGCGACCAGTTTTCTCCAGTGCCCGGGCAATGAAGTCTTGCCGGTTCCGGGGTGAAGTACGAATTTTTAGGATATGTTGTACGCCCATCGGCCAGTAGTACTCTTGTAGTCACTGCAAGTGCCATGAACCATTGTCATTTAGAAAATCTGGCACCCTATTCAATCTGCAATTTCTCTTTGGTGTTACTGGCCTAAAATCATTACCCCGTGGTATCCAGGGGTCCCTCCATGCACGAATTGATTTTCCATCTCCCACTCTCCGTATAACTCCTTTTGTCACAAGTACCAAACCAAAGATGATACCCTTCCAAACATCTGAGGAATTTGCAGGAAACACAGTGTCCAGGATGTCACCATTTGGGTAGTACTTGGCTTTGAGCAAACGGGCACATAAACTTGTAGGACCATCAATCAATCTCCATGCTTGTTTGGCCAACAATGCTTGGTTAAAAGCTCGCATATCCCTAAACCCCATACCTTCTTTTGATTTATGCAAAATCATCTTGTCCCATTTTAACCATGCCATTTTCCTCTTCCCCTTTCCAACACCCCACCAATATTGTCTCATCAGGCGGGTCAGCTCATCACACATCGAGGCTGGTAACCGAAATACGCTCATAACATAAGTAGGTATAGCCTATGCAACAGACTTGATCAAAATCTCCTTGTTACCAGAAGACATATACTGCTCACTCCAATCTACCAATCTTTTCCTCAAACTTGACTGCAAAGTCTCAAACCTACCCTTATGCATTCTTCCTTCTGGAATAGGTAATCCGAGATACTTAGGCTCAAAATCTTCCTTCGAAATATGTAGAATACTACGATTTCCTCTGAGACAAGCTGAGGAAAATTGTCAGAAAATAGGATGGAACACTTTGATGGGTTTATAAGTTGACCCGTCGCCTCTGCATAAGTGCTCAACAAACCTTTGACAATGCTTGCCTGTTGCTCAGAAGCATGAAATAATAAAAGTGAATCGTCAGCAAAGAGCAAGTGAAATATTACCGGTGCCCTTCTGCAAATCTGAACTCCCTGTAAACCATTCTCCATAGTGGCATGACTAATCAAGGCAGATAACGCATCAGCCACAAATAAGAATAGAAACGGTGAAAGATGATCACCTTCGCAAAGACCTCTGGTAGGCGCAAAGGACTCCAGAAGCTTCCCGTTAAACTTGACTGAGTATTTAACCGAAGTAACACACACCATAATGCGAGAAATCCAAGCTGAAGAAAAGCCCCACTTCAACAATGCCTTCTCCAAAAAATCCCAATCCACACTATCATAGTCTTTCGAAAGATCAAGCTTGTAGGCGCAACACATATCTGTGTTACCTTTTGGGGATTGGATATAGTCAATACATTCAAATGCAATGATAGAATTATCAGAGATGAGACGCCCAGGAATAAAGGCACTTTGATTCTCCAAAATAAGCTCCATAAGAAGAGGCCTAAGCCTATTGACCATAAATTTTGAGACAATTTTATACACCACATTTATCGGTCTGAAATCCTTTAGCTCCTTTGGTTGAGGGACTTTTGGAATCAAAACGATAGTCATATCATTTACTCAGTCTGGCATAACTCCAGTTACAAAAAACTCAAGCACTGTCGCAATAATTTCAGACTTTAAGACACCCCAGTTACGCTGATAAAATCGTGCTGGAAAAGCGTCCGTACCTAAGGCTTTTAGTGGGCCAATCTGAAACAGCGCGTCGGATACCTCCTTTTCTGAATAAGGAGTGCAAAGAAAAGCATTCATCTCCTCTGAAACTTTTGGAGCAATACACTCCAGGACCCTATCCAGATTTAGCGTGGGATCCTTGGTGTACACCTCACTGAATTACGAGCGTGCCATCCATTCCATATCTGAAGGGCTATCACACCATGATCCATCATCTTTGCGCAACCTCTGAATATGATTTCTTCATGCTCTCCAAACCGCACGACGATGCAAATAACTCGTATTTTGTTCGCCCTCCTTTAGCCATGTAATTCGTGACCGTTGGAGCCAAAGCATCTCCTCACGGTACACCATCTCGTCTAGCTCATTCATCTTCTGTCGTATTACAACCCGATCTGCATTACCAATCTGTAGGTCGGCGAGCTCGCAACGAAGCTTTTCAATGTCCCGGATTACATTGCCAAACTTCTCCTTGCTCCACTCACGTAGCTTGCTCATCATATTCTTAAGCGAATCCGAGACCGAACCAAGATTTCCTACTGGCCTATTACTTTCCCATGTTCTAGCAACAACTTCCTGTAGTGATGGTTCTCTTTCCCACATAATTTCATAGCGGAAAAAATTAGACCTGCAGGGTTTGTCATCCATCGGATATAGTTGCAAAACAACCGGGAAATGATCAGAACAAGGGGTTACCCGATGAACTACCCTGGACCTTGGAAACATGTCCCGCCACTTCTCATCCGTGCATGCCCTATCCAAATGCACACGTACATTACGCTTACCATGCTGTCCATTATCATACGTATATGGAATGCCTGATAAACCCAAATCTTCCAGCTCACACACCGTCAAACAATCACGAAACGCAACCATCTGACCTTCCGCCCGCTGCGTCCTTGATAAGTGTTTATGTTGCCAGAGTGCCTCATTAAAATCACCACAAACCAACCATAGGTCTACTGAAACAACACGTAGCCTTGATAAATGCTGCCACATCAAATGCCGGTTCTCCACCCTTGGTTCTCCATAAACGAAAGTTGCACGCCAACATGAACCATTGTTCCCATCCATCACCACCACATCAATGTACCGAGGACACGAGTCCATAACCGAGACCTGAAGAGACTCGTCCCAAAATAATGCTAGGCCGCCACTCCGACCGTCACTGCAAACACCATGAAAACCTTTCAATCCTAAACGCCACTTCAACTTTCCAATCTTGTCATAAGCTTGCCTTGTTTCACTTAGAAATACAAGCTTTGGGGAATTGGCTTTTGCGAGGGCCAAAACCTCTCGAACTGTCCGGCGGTTCCCCACCCCCCGGCAGTTCTAAAATAAGATATTCATTGTTCCCGGCGGCACTCCTCGGGGGAGCCCGTTGATCCATGCATATCACAGTTTTTACCCTTCTCCGTCTTCGCCCTTTTGCTGCTCGAACTAGATCAACATATTTTGAAACACTTGTCCTACATTTTTATATACATGATCAACATTTTTTCAAATACTTGTACAACATTTTTTCAAATACTTGTTCAACATTTTCAAATACTTATTCAACATTTCAAAATACTTCTTCAACATTTTTCATATACCCGTTCAACATTTTTTATTAAGTATTCAACATTTTTCAAATAGTTGTTGAACATTTTCAATACTTACTGAACATTTTCAAATGCTTGTTCAACATTTTTTAATTTCTTGCTCAACATTATACTTATTCAACATTTTCCAAATACTTGTTCAATATTTTTTAATAATTTTTCAACTTTTTCATACACTTGTTCAACATTTTTTCATAATTATTCAACGTTTTTCAAACACTTGTTCAACTTTTTTGAAATGTGTTATTGAAGAGTGTTTTGTAATATATATATATATATATATATATATATATATATATAATTTTTTTTAAAGTATAAAGAAAAGTACAAAAAGTAAAGCAAAAAACGAAAACAAAAAACAAAAAAAAACATCACGCACTGGGCCGGCCCATCTGTTCGCGCAAGCAGTAGGCGCTTCAGGGAGCAACAACCTTCTCTCGCGTGGCGCGAGATATAGAAGCGCCCAAGTGAGACATAGGGCGTGTTATGATCTCCTCCGGCTTCACAAAACTTCACAAAACCAGCTTCTCTTTGGCAGCTTCTACTCCATGTAGCGATTCCAGATCCGTTCTGCTGCATCGGCAGCTTCTCCAGCGTTGCAGCCCAACTGGGAAATTGTGGCCTGTTCGGGATAATATTGGGCCGGCTGGAGGCAGCCCAATTAGGCTAGCGAACACACCTATTCTAGGGGAAGTGGGTCAGCGAGACGAGAGGGATCGCTACAGTAGCCAAAGGTTCTATTTTACCGAGAGGGAGAAGCGAACCGGTATCTTTGGCGGTGGCATGCTCTCGTAAATAAGGTGAACTCCAGCTTTTTCAATCCGTGAAGCTGGGCCGAGCTTGCTTTAGATTTTTGCACTGCGGACTGGCTTCGCTTCGAGAATCCAACTTCTTGGAGCCCAAGCGTTCGGGTCAAAATCATCCGTGAAGATTTTAAAGTCTGGAGCTGGAGGAGTTCAGAACAGGCCCATAGTCGCGCCATGAACTGAGATCATCTGAGCGGGCAGTTTTTCCAGGGAAAAATTCAGCTCTGTGTGCACCTCTCAGCTTCGCTCATCGCCATAGCCAACTCTGACATAACATCTAAAAGATATTTGTAAAGTATACACAACAGCGGGGATGTAGCTCAAATGGTAGAGCGCCCGCTTTGCATGCGGGAGGCACGGGGTTCGATCCCCCGCATCTCCATTTTGTATTCAATGTAGAAAATGTAGCGGACTCACGGCATTTTTCCAATGTGAACGACATTTTTTAAGACAATTTACTAAGCTTTTATTGATCCGCCATCAAAATTACATGGACGAAAGAGAGGGTATCGGGGTGATCTAACCAAACATGACGGCCCTTTTTTATCTTTAAGGCATGCTTACCTAAATTATGAGCCTCGACATTCGAGCTTCTAAATTCATAAGAGAAAATACAAGAAATAAAGCTACGCGAGTGTTCTAGTATTTCATGAATAATTGATCCGCCATTTTGTATTCAATGTAGAAAATGTAGCGGACTCACGGCATTTTTCCAATGTGAACGACATTTTTTAAGACAATTTACTAAGCTTTTATTGATCCGCCATCAAAATTACATGGACGAAAGAGAGGGTACCGGGGTGATCTAACCAAACATGACGGCCCTTTTTTATCTTTATGGCATGCTTGCCTAAATTATGAGCCTCAACATTCGAGCTTCTAAATTCATGAGAGAAAATACAAGAAATAAAGCTACGCGAGTGTTCTAGTATTTCATGAATAATTGTACCATAAGAGCAACTCCAATAGGGCGACTCATTTCGTCCGCGGCCGTTCGTTTGGGTCGGCGCGGACAAAAAAGCTGGCCCAACGCGCCGATCCAAACGGACGCGCATCCGCTTTCGTCCGCCTGCCGACCCATTCCTGGTCCATTTTTTAGCCTGATTTGAGTCGGCGCGGACCCAAGACGGACGCGCGCGCTCGCCCTCTTTCCTCACCGGGCCCGCTGGTCGGTGGCACATTGGATTCACACCCTCGCTCGCCTGCTACGTCGCCGACGCCGCCGGCCATTTTTTCAGATAAAAATGGATACATAGATAATTCTAGCGTACACAGATAAAAAGAAAAGACCACTACTCGTCGATTTCTGACTCCGACTCGGTAATGTCCTCCTCCGACGTCTGAATGTAGGCGTCAGCATACGCCTCGTCTTCAAAGTCCCAACCCGCCGTTTCTCGTAAATTCAGTTTCAATTGAGCTGCCTGCTTCCGCGAACGCTTGTCCTCCCGATAGGCGGCTCGCTCCCTCCTCCTCGCATCCCTCTCCAACCTCCTTTGCTTGTAGAACTGGCGGTCATCGACGATGTCCTGTGGGAAGCCTCCGCACCACACCACCAAGGCTTCCACGTCCTTCTCCGCGATGGCGAGGCGACGCTGCCGCCTCCGGTGGACACGACGATCCTCGTCGGTGAAAAGCCGCGGGAGAGGCGCCAGATCCTGCGCCCGCTGGCTTGACACGTTGGGAAAATTCATATCCCGACGAGGCCTCAGGAGGCGCCACGCCACCGTGTCGTGCGCGCGGGCCGCCTCCTCTGCGGTGTCGAAGGTGCTGAGGATGAGACGTTTCTCGCGAAACCAGATCTCGAAGGAGAAGGCGCCGGAGCGGCGCTCGCGGACTCCGCGAAAATCCGAAGCGCCTAGGCGGCGGATTGACATGGTGGCGCAGAGGCGGCGAGAGTGGGCGGCGATCAAAGGCGGCAAGAGTGGGCCGGCAAGCAGAGGCGGCGAGAATGGGTGGCGGATGATACGTCTCCGTCGTATCTACTTTTCCAAACACTTTTGCTCTTATTTTGGACTCTAACTTGCATGATTTGAATGGAACTAACCCGGACTGACGCTGTTTTCAGCAGAATTGCCATGATGTTATTTATGTGCAGAAACAAAAGTTCTCGGAATGACCTGAAACTTCACGGAGATTATTTTTGGAAATAATAAAATATACTGGCAAAAGATCAAGACCGAGCGGCCCACACCCGAGCAACGAGGGTGGGGGGCGCACCTGCCCCCCTGGGCGCGCCTCCCTACCTCGTGGGCCCCCTAGAGCTCCTCCGACCTCAACACCAACTCTATATATTCGTGTTCAGAGAGAAAAAAAATCAGAGAGAAAGATTCATCGCGTTTTACGATACAGAGGCGCCGCCAAGCCCTAAACTCTTTCGGGAGGGCTGATCTGGAGTCCGTTCGAGGCTCGGGAGAGGGGAATCCATCGCCATCGTCATCATCAACCATCCTCCATCACCAATTTCATGATGCTCACCGTCGTGCGTGAGTAATTCCATCGTAGGCTTGCTGGACGGTGATGGGTTGGATGAGATTTATCATGTAATCAAGTTAGTTTTGTTAGGGTTTGATCCCTAGTATCCACTATGTTCTGAGATTGATGTTGCTATGACTTTGCTATGCTTAATGCTTGTCACTAGGGCTCGAGTGCCATGATTTCAGATCTGAACCTATTATGTTTTCATGAATATATGTGAGTTCTTGATCCTATCTTGCAAGTCTAGAGTCACCTACTATGTGTTATGATCCGACAACCCTGAAGTGACAATAATCGGGACCACTCCCGGTAATGACCGTAGTTTGAGGAGTTCATGTATTCACTATGTGTTAATGCTTTGGTCCGGTACTCTATTAAAAGGAGGCCTTAATATCCCTTAGTTTCCGCTAGGACCCCGCTGCCACGGGAGGGTAGTACAAAAGATGTCATGCAAGTTCTTTTCCATAAGCACGTATGACTATATTCGGAATACATGCCTACATTATATTGATGAATTGGAGCTAGTTCTGTGTCACCCTAGGTTACGACTGTTACATGATGAACCACATCCGACATAATTCTCTATCACCGATCCATTGCCTATGAGCTTTCCATATATTGTTCTTCGCTTATTTACTTTTCCGTTGCTATTGTTATCACTACTACAAAACACCAAAAATATTACTTTTGCTATCGTTACCTTTTGCTACCGTTACCACTACTATCATATTACTTTGCTATTAAACACTTTGCTGCAGATATTAAGTTTTTAGGTGTGGTTGAATTGACAACTCAGCTTCTAACACTTGAGAATATTCTTTGGCGCCCCTTGTGTTGAATAAATAAATTTGGGTTGAATGCTCTACCCTCGAAAACTGTTGCGATCCCCTATACTTGTGGGTTATCAAGACTATTTTCTGGCGTCGTTGCCGGGGAGCATAGCTCTATTCTTTGAGTCATTTGGGATTTATATCTGCTTATCATTATGAAGAACTTAAAAGATCCAAGAACCAAGATTTATCCCTCAACTACGAGGGGAGGTAAGGAACTGCCATCTAACTCTACACTTGATTCACCTTCTGTTTTGAGTAAGCTTGCGACACCTAAACGTGCTTCTGCTATTAATTCTGATATGTTGCATATTATTCATGATGCCACTTCTGCTATGTGTGATACTTATGATGAAACTACTTCTATGCTTGATACTACTGTGCCACTCGGTGAATTTCTTGATGAACAACTCGCTAGGGCCAGAGAGAATGAAATTATTGAAACTGATAATACTGATGAAAGTGATTATGAAGGCTCTCCTAATAAATATGAATTACCTGTTGTGCCTGAGGGCTATGTTATGTATGAAGAAACTAAAAGAGATTTTCTTGCTTGCAATGATAGAAGTGATCTTAAGAAATTATTAGCTAAGCTTAAACAAAAACCTCTGAATGCTAGAATGAAATATGATCCTGCTTATGCTACTTCACCTATCTTTGTTATTGGTAAAAATTATGAATTCTCTATTGATCCTGAGAGAATTACTTTGGTTGAATCTGATCCTTTTTATGGCTATGAATCTGAAACTGTTGTGGCACATCTTACTAAATTAAATGATATAGCCACCCTGTTCACTAATGATGAGAGAACTTGCTACTTTTACATCCTCAAAATATTTCCGTTCTCATTAAAGGGTGATGCTAAGATATGGTTTAATTCTCTTGATCCTGGTTGTGTGCGTAGTCCCCAGGATATGATTTATTATTTCTCTGCTAAATATTTCCCTGCTCATAAGAAACAAGTTGCCTTAAGGGATATATATAATTTTATGCAAATTGAAGAAGAGAGTCTCCCACAAGCTTGGGTGAGGCTTCTCCAATTACTTAATGCTTTGCTTGATCATCCTCTTAAGAAAAATGAAATACTTGATATCTTTTATAATGGACTAACCAATACTTTCAGAGATTACCTGGATAGTTGTGATGGTTCTGTTTTCAGGGAAAGAACACTGGATGAAGCTGAAATTTTATTGAATAATATGTTGACAAATGAAAATAATTGGACACTTCTCGAGCCAGCCCCTGAGCCTATTCCTAAACCAACTCCGAAAAAAGGGGTGTTCTATTTCTCAGTCTTGAAGATATGCAAGAGGCAAAGAAATCCATTAAAGTAAAGGGTATTAAAGCTGAAGACGTTAAGAATTTACCTCCAATTGAAGAAATACATGGTCTTAATTTACCGCCTATTAAAGAAATACATGGTCTTTATAACCCGACACACGTAATAAAGGTAAATTCTCTCTATAGATATGATAAAGCTGAAATCCCATTCACCAAGTTTGCTAGCCCATGCTTAGATGAGTTTGATAAATTTATGGTTAAGCAAGAAGACTTCAATGCTTATTTTGGTAGAGAATTAAAACGTAGTGCTAATATGCTTGAACACTTGGGTGATTATATGGCTAATGTCAAAGGTGAACTTAAACTTATTAGTAAACATGCTTCTATGGTTACCACTCAAGTAGAACAAGTACTTAAAGCTCAAAATGATTTGCTCAATGAATTGAATAGTAAGAATAAGGACTATGCTGTTAGAGTGGCTACTAGAACTGGTAAAATGACTCAGGAACCTTTGTACCCTGAAGGCCACCTTAAGAGAATTGAGTAAGATTCTCAGAGAAATGATATAGATGCACCTAGTCCTTCTAAAAGGAAGAAAAATAAAAATGATAGGACTTTGCATGCTTCTAGTGAACCTATTGCTGAAACACCTGAGAATCCAAATGATATTCCTATTTCTGATGCCGAAACACAATCTGGTAATGAACCTGAAACTAGTGATAATGTTAATGATAATGTTCATGATGATGCTCAACCTAGCAATCATAATGATATATAAATTGAACCTGCTGTTGATCTTGATAACCCACAATCAAAGGATCAATGTTATGATAAGAGAGACTTCGTTGCTAGGAAACATGGTAAAGAAAGAGAACCATGGGTTCAAAAACCCATGCCTTTTCCTCCCAAACCTTCCAAGAAAAAGGATGATGAGAATTTTGAGCGCTTTGCTGAAATGATTAGACCTATCTTTTTGCGTATGCGATTAACTGATATGCTCAAAATGAATCCTTATGCTAAGTACATGAAAGAAATTGTTACTAATAAAAGGAAGATACTGGAAGCTGAAATTTCCACCATGCTTGCTAATTATACTTTTAAGGGTGGAATACCAAAGAAACTTGAAGATCCAGGAGTACCCACTATACCATGCTCCATTAAAAGAAATTATGTTAAAACTACTTTATGTGATCTTGGAGCCGGTGTTAGTGTTATGCCTCTCTCTTTATATCGTAGACTTGATTTGAATAAGTTGACACTGACTGAAATATCTTTGCAAATGGCTGATAAATTAACTGCTATACCTGTCGGTATTTGTGAGGATGTACCTGTTGTGGTTGCAAACGTTACTATTTTAACGGACTTTGTTATTCTTGATATTCCCGAAGACGATAGTATGTCTATTATTCTTGGAAGACCCTTTTTGAATACTGCAGGAGCTGTTATTGATTGCACCAAAGGCAATGTCACTTTTCATGTTAATGGTAATGAGCATATGGTACACTTTCCGAGGAAACAACCTCAAGTTCATAGTATTAATTCTATTGGAAAAGTTCCATTGATTATTCTTGGAGGTTTTGAATTTCCTCTTCCTACTGTCAAAAAGAAATATGATAATCTAATTATTGGGGATGTGCATATCCCCGCTGAGGTAACATAGTGTTATTCGAAATTTCTCTTGTTCCATGTTATTCAGAATGAGTTTGTTAACAAAACCTGATCAACCTTGTTAATGGATTCCTTTTGATGATCATGAGATGGATGAAGTTAGAAAGCACAACCTTCTGTGCCCTCCTTTTACTTTCTGTTATTTATATTAAATAAAATAAGAATAGTATTTTCTGTCTGTTATCTGAATTATCCGTGCAATATAAAAATACCCAGAAAATAAAAGTTCTCCAAATGCCCTGAAATTTAAATATGTTTTTTCTGAAATATTTGAGAATATTTGGCACTGAGAACACAGCAGGGGGGGCATCCACCTGGCCATGAGGGTGGAGGGCGCGCCATACCCCCTGGGCGCGCCCCCTGCCTCATGGGCCCATGGTGGCCCTCCTCCACTTATTCCTGCATCCACACACTCCTTCTTCCTCCCACAAACACCATTATCCAGCTCAAGCACGAGTTCTAGCCCCTTTTGCTGTGATTTTCGATCTCCTTGCTCAAGGCACCTCTCACAAAATTGCTTTGTGGGATTGTTCCTTGGTATGTGAATCCTCCAATGGTCCAATTAGTTTTTGTTCTAGTGCTTTATTCATTGCATTTTTTGCTGCTTAGGCGACCCTGTTCTTGAGCTTGCATGTTAAATGTATATGGTTCCAAGTAGTTTTGATGCATGATATAGGCTCTAGGCACTTGTAGGAGTAGTTGCTATCAATTTTGTTGAGTTTGGTTCACTTTTATTTTGAAGTTACTAAAAAATTCAGAAATTTTTCAGAGGAAGAAATATGTTTAGGAAAATGTACCAAGATGGTTCTTCAAGAAAACAAGGACCCAGGCTTGCAATGCGTGATGCTGATGATGAGCCACCAAGGGACGCTCCAGTGCGGCCTTGTGAATGGCCTTCAGAGGACTTCATGGATCAAGCAGGAATTAAGGAATAATTTAACGCATATTTGCGTAATGCTGATCTTGTGAGCTTCGAGGCAGAAAAGTGCCGTCGGTACCACTATCCCACTAGTTCCTTTGTGAGGAGGTTTGAATTTTCATCTTCACGCAATTCTCAAACTGTCCTATTTGATCTTTATGAAAATTCTTATACTATGGACTTAGAGGATTTTACCACTGCGTGCAAACTTCCACAATGGGGTAGTACTAATGAACCCCGCAAATCTGAGTTTAGAGATTTTCTTGCTAGTATAACCGTGGGAGAGTCCAGAGATATAACACAAGCTACCATAGGGAGCATTCATTTTCCTGCTATACACTATTTGCTCTCTTCATAGGTAGATGCATTAATGGTAAAGATGAAGCACGTCACATGTGTGTCCCTGACCTCAGTATTCTTAGGAGTGTTATGTTAGGAGATAAATATTATAATTTGGGAGCCATTGTTGCATGTAGGTTGCATCTTAATAGATTTAATGGAGATTTCTTTGGTGGAATTTATGCAACCCGCATAGCTAATTTTCTTGGTATAACCATACGTGAGGATGATATTGAGTTGCATCCTGCTTATTTGGATTATGAGGCTATGGTTCGTCATTAGTTTGTTGAGAGGAACGATCAGTTCCTCCAGTACCGGCTAATCTTTGACAGACGACGCACCTATCACGTTGCTCTCCCTGCTTCTACTTTCTTTGACTCTCAGGCAAAAGGGAGATATTTGATAACCAGAGAGGAGGCGGAAGAGTATAAGAGGAGAGCTAAGATAGCTCGCTTCCAAGCTGCAACCCATGATGCAATGACTGCTGCATCATAGTACGACCCCAACTATTACTTTGGATATCCACCAGGCCAGCCATGGCCATAGACCAACTTAGGCCAAAAGCCTAAGCTTGGGGGAGTACGTATTTCTCACTAACATTACATTCATGTTCACACACTCATTGCTAGATGTCGGTGCTCATACTTTTTCACTGTATTATCCATGCTAGTTTATTTCCTTTTATTGCTTTGTTCTTCCGTGTTTAATAAACCTTAGGAAAAACAAAACAAAAAAATAGTTGTAGCTTTTAATTAGTTTACTTTCCATGCTTGTAGTAGTAATTAAAAAGAAAACCCGAAAAGATTTTTTGTTCTTCTTTTGCTTGTTGGGGGCTTTCCCGTGTATATAGTTTTATTTCTTTTCTTTTCTTTGGGGGTCGATAGGAGAAGATCATGATTAAATTGTTGAAGTGGCTCTTATATGCATTATTGTTGATCTGACAAAAGAGCCCATATTGCCTTGTCTTCTCCTGTTTATTGAATGCTTGCAGATTCCAGCTTAGTCCAATGCACGTGCACTATTATTATTATCCACATCATTCGGTCGTGCAAGTGAAAGGCAATTATGACGGTATATGATGAACTGATTGAGATGGGAGAAGCTGGTATGAACTCGACCTCTCTTATTTTGGTAAATATGATTAATTCATCGTTCCTGATTCAGCCTATTATGAATAAACATGTTTGCGATGACAATTAGAGATCATAGTTTCTCATGCCATGCTTAATTAGCTAGGAGCCTAGAATGGTTTACCTTGTGTGCCAACATGCTATTAAAATGGTTGTGATGTGGTATGATAGGGTGGTATCCTCCTCTGAATGATTTAAGTGACTTGGCTTGGCACATGTTCACGCATGTAGTTGAAGCAAAATCAACATAGCCTTCATGATATTTATGTTCATGGTGGATTATATCCTACTCATGCTTGCACTCAATGTTCATTAACTTTAATGCATGTTCATGGCTGTTGTCGCTCTCTAGTTGGTCGCTTCCCAGTCTTTTGCTAGCCTTCACTTGTACTAAGCAGGAATGCTGCTTGTGCATCCAATTCCATAAACCCCAAAGTTGTTCCATATGAGTCCACCATACCTACCTATATACGGTATCTACCTGCCATTCCAAGTAAATTTGTATGTGCCAAACTCTAAACCTTCAAATAAATATCATGTTTTGTATGCTCGAATAGCTCATGTATCAACTAAGGTTGTCCGTATCTTCCATGTTAAGCGGGTTATTCTCAAGAGGAGTGGACTCTGCTCCTCACTCACGAGAAAATGGTTGGTCACCGGGATGCCCAGTCCCATGCTTTATGCAAATCAAATCAAAATAATTGCAAACAAAACTCCCCCTGTGACTCTTGTTAGTTGGAGGCACTCGTTGTTTCGAGCAAGCCATGGATTGATGGTTGTTGGTGGAGGGGGAGTATAAACTTTACCATTCTGTTTGGGAACCGCCTATAATGTATGTAGCATGGAAGATATCGCCATCTCTTGGTTGTTATGTTGACGATGAAAGTATACCGCTCAAAATATTATTCATCTCTATTTCAAAACCGAGCTCTGGCACCTCTACAAATCCGTTCTTCCCTCTGCGAAGGGCCTATCTATTTACTTTTATGCTGAGTCATCCTCCTCTTATTAAAAAGCACCCGCTGGAGAGCACCTCTGTCATTTGCATTCATTACTGATTAGTTTACATCGAGTATGAATTTACTGGATCTCTTTTACCATGAATTAGAATGTCTAGTCAGTCCTTGATCTTTAAAGGTGCTCTGCATTTATTTTTTGCGGTCTCAGAAAGGGCTAAGCTTGATACGTCTCCAACGTATCTACAATTTTTGATTGTTCCATGCTATATTATATCCTGTTTTGGACATTATTGGGCTTTATTATACACTTTTATATTATTTTTGGGACTAACCTATTAATCGGAGGCCCAGCCCAGAATTGTTGTTTTTTTGCCTATTTCAGAGTTTCACAGAAAAAGAATATCAAACGGAGTCCAAGCGGAATGAAACCTTCGCGAATGTGATTTTCGGAACGAACATGATCGAGAGGACTTGGACCCTACGTCAAGAAAGCAACCAGGAGGGCATGAGGTAGGGGGGGCGCCCTCCACCCTCGTGGGGCCCACGTTGCTCCACCAACATACTTCTTCCTCCTATATATACCTACGTACCCCAAACTACCAGATACGGAGCCAAAACCCTAATTCCACCACCGTAACTTTCTGTATCCATGAGATCCCGTCTTGGGGCCTTTTCCAGAGCTCCACCGGTGGGGGCATCGATCATGGAGGGCTTCTACATCAACATCATAGCCTCTCCGATGAAGTGTGAGTAGTTTACTTCAGACCTTCTGGTCCGTAGTTATTAGCTAGATGGATTCTTCTCTCTTTTTGGATCTCAATACAAAGTTCTCCCCCTCTCTTGTGGAGATCTATTCGATGTAATCTTCTTTTGCGGTGTGTTTGTCGAGATCTGATGAATTGTGGGTTTATGATCAAGTTTATCTATAAACAATATTTGAATCTTCTCTGAATTCTTTTATGTATGATTGGTTATCTTTGCAAGTCTCTTTGAATTATCAGTTTGGTTTGGCCTACAAGATTGATCTTTCTTGCAATGGGAGAAGTGCTTAGCTTTGGGTTTAATCTTGCGGTGCTCGATCCCAGTGACAGTAGGGGAAACGACACGTATTGTATTGTTGCCATCGAGGATAAAAAGATGGGGTTTATATCATATTGCATGAGTTTATCCCTCTACATCATGTCATCTTTCTTAAAACGTTACTCCGTTCTTATGAACTTAATACTCTAGATGCATGCTGGATAGCGGTCGATGTGTGGAGTAACAGTAGTAGATGCAGGCAGGAGTCGGTCTACTTGTCTTGGACGTGATGCCTATATACATGATCATACCTAGATATTCTCATAACTATGCTCAATTCTGTCAATTGCTCAACAATAATTTGTTCACCCTCCGTAATATTTATGCTCTCGAGAGAAGCCACTAGTGAAACCTATGGCCCCCGGGTCTATTTTCCATCAAATTAATCTTCCAATACTTAGTTATTTCCTTTACCATTTATTTTACTTGCATCTTTATTTCTCTTTATCATAAAAATAGCAAAAATATTATCTTATCATATCTATCAGATCTCACTTTCGTAAGTGACCGTGAAGGGATTGACAACCCCTTTATCGCGTTGGTTGCGAGGAGTTTATTTGTTTGTGTAGGTGCGAGGGACTCGTGCGTGGCCTCCTACTGGATTGATACCTTGGTTCTCAAAAACTGAGGGAAATACTTACGCTGCTCTGCTGCATCACCCTTTCCTCTTCAAGGGAAACGCAGTGCTCAAGAGGTAGCAAGAAGGACTTCTGGCGCCGCTGCCGGGGAGTCTACGCAAAAGTCAACATACCAAGTACCCATCACAAACCCTTATCTCCCACATTACATTTTTTGCCATTTGCCTCTTGTTTTCCTCTCCCCCACTTCACCCTTACCGTTTTATTCGCCCTCTCTCTCTCTCTCTCCGTCCTCCTGCTCTTTCTCCATTCGCCTCTTTTTGCCCGTCTCTTGTTTGCTTGTGTGTTGGATTGCTTGCTTGTCACGATGGATCAAGATAATACCAAATTGTGTGACTTTACTAATACCAGCAACAATGATTTATTAGCACCCCGATTGCTCCTCTTACCGATGCTGAATCTTGTGAAATTAATGCTGCTTTTCTAAATCTTGTCATGAAAGATCCGTTTTCCGGCCTTCCTAGTGAAGATGCCGCTACCCATCTAAACAACTTTGTTGATTTGTGTGATATGCAAAAGAAGAAAGATGTGGACAATGATATTGTTAAATTGAATCTATTTCCTTTTTTGCTTAGAGATCATGCTAAAGCTTGGTTTTCGTCTTTGCCTAAAAATAGTATTGATTCGTGGAATAAGTGCAAAGATGCTTTTATCTCTAAGTATTTTCCTCCCGCTAAGATCATCTCTCTTAGAAAAGATATTATGAATTTTAAGCAACTTGATCATGAACATGTTGCACAAGCTTGGGAGAGGATGAAATTAATGATACGTAATTGCCCTACACATGGTTTGAATTTATGGATGATTATACAAAAAATTTATGCCGGATTGAATTTTGCTTCTAGAAACCTTTTAGATTCGGCCGCAGGAGGCACTTTTATGGAAATCACTTTAGGATAAGCTACTAAACTCCTAGATAATATTATGGTTAATTATTCTCAATGGCACACCGAAAGATCTACTAATAAGAAAGTGCATGCGATAGAAGAAATTAATGTTTTGAGTGGAAAGATGGATGAACTTATGAAATTATTTGCTAATAAAAGTGTTTCTTCTAATCCTAATGATATGCCTTTGTCTACTTTTATTGAGAATAATAATGAATCTTTGGATGTGAATTTTGTTGGTAGGAATAATTTTGGTAACAACATGTATAGAGGAAACTTTAATTCTAGGCCTTATCCTAGTAATTCCTCTAATAATTATGATAACTCCTACAACAATTCTTATGGAAATTTTAATTAGATGCCCTCTGATTTTGAATCTAATATTAAAGAATTTATTACTTCGCAAAAGAATTTCAATGCTTTGATTGAAGAAAAATTGCTTAAGATTGATGAGTTGGCCAGGAACGTTGATAGAATTTCTCTTGATGCTGATTCTTTGAAACTTAGATCTATTCCACCTAAGCATGATATCAATGAGTCTCTCAAAGCTATGAGAATTTCCATTGATGAGTGCAAAGAAAGAACCGCTAGGATGCGTGCTAAGAAAGATTGCTTTATAAAAGCGCGTTCTTCTAGTTTCCATGATAACAAAGATGAGGATATAAAAGTTATTGATGTGTCCCCTATTAAATCTTTGTTTTGTAGTATGAATCTTGATAATGATGGGACTGAATATGATCCACCCTTACCTAGAAGGCGTTCCAAAAATTCGGAGTCTTTAGATTTTGATGCTAAAATTGTTAAAAGTGGGATTGAAGAAGTCAAAACTTTCAATATCGATGAACCCACTATTTTGGATTTCAAGTAATTTAATTATGATAATTTCTCTTTGATAAATTGTATTTCCTTGTTGCAATTCATGCTAAATTCTCCTCATGCTTATAGTCAAAATAAAGCCTTTACCAAACATATCGTTGATGCTTTGATGCAATCTTATGAAGAAATACTTGAGTTGGAAGTTTCTATCCCTAGAAAACTTTATCATGAGTGAGAACCTACTATTAAAATTAAAATTAAAGATCATGAGTGCTATGCTTTATGTGATTTGGGTGCTAGTGTTTCCACGATTCCTATGACTTTGTGTGATTTGCTAGGTTTCTGTGATTTTGATGATTGCTCTTTAAACTTGCACCTTGCGGATTCCACTATCAAGAAACCTATGGGAAGAATTAATGATGTTATTATTGTTGCAAATAGGAATTATGTGCCCGTAGATTTTATTGTTCTTGACATAGATTGCAATCCTTCATGTCCTATTATTCTTCGTAGACCTTTCCTTAGAACGATTGGTGCAATTATTGATATGAAGGAAGGGAATATTAGATTCCAATTTCCGTTAAGTAAAGGCATGGAACACTTCCCTAGAAAGAAAATTAAATTACCATATGAATCTATTATGAAAGCCACTTATGGATTTCCTACCAAAGATGGCAATACCTAGATCTATCTTCGCTTTTATGCCTAGCTAGGGGCGTTAAACGATAGCGCTTGTTGGGAGGCAACCCAATTTTATTTTTATTCCTTGATTTTTGCTCCTGTTTAGTAATAAACAATTTATCTAGCCTATGTTTTGGTTGTGTTTTTTGTGTTTAATTAGTATTTGTGCCAAGTAGAACCGCTGGGAAGACTTGGGGAAAGTCTTTTTAATCTTGCTGTAAAAAACAGAAACTTTAGCGCTCACGAGAATTGCTGTCATTTTCATTTGGAAAGTTCTATTTAGTTAATTATTTTTGCAGATGATTAATAGATAAATTCCTCACGTCAAGCAATTTATTTTAGAATTTTTGGGGTTCCATATCTTGCTTAGCTACAGATTACTACAGACTGTTCTGTTTTTGACAGATTCTGTTTTTACGTGTGTTGTTTGCTTATTTTAATGAAGCTATGGCTAGTAAAATAGTTTATAAACCATAGAGAAGTTGGAATACAGTAGGTTTAACACCAATATAAATAAATAATGAGTTCATTACAGTACCTTGAAGTGGTGTTTTGTTTTCTTTCGCTAACGGAGCTCACGAGATTTTCTACTTTAAGTTTTGTGTTGTGAAGTTTTTAAGTTTTGGGTGAAAGATTTGATGGATTATGGAACAAGGAGTAGCAAGAGCCTAAGCTTGGGGATTCCCATGGCACCCCCAAGATAATCTAAGGACACCTAAAAGCCAAAGCTTGGGGATGCCCGGAAGGCATCCCCTCTTTCGTCTACTTTCATCGGTAACTTTACTTGTAGCTATATTTTTATTTACCACATGATATGTGTTTTGCTTGGAGCGTCTTGTATAATTTGAGTCTTTATTTGTTAGTTTTCCACAATCATCCTTGCTGTACACAACTTTTGAGAGAGACACACATGATTCGGAAATTGTTAGAATACTCTATGTGCTTCACTTATATCTTTTGAGTTATATAGTTTTTGCTCTAGTGCTTCACTTATATCTTTTAGAGCACGTTGGTGGATTTGCTTTATAGAAACCATTGTTCTCTCATGCTTCACTTAGATTATTTGGAGAGTCCTACAAAACAGCATGGTAAATTGCTTTAATTATGTTAGGCATTCAAGATTAATAAGAAAATTTTCTTATGAGTGTGTTGAATACTATGAGAAGTTTGATACTTGATAATTGTTTTGAGATATGGAGATGGTGATATTAGAGTCATGCTAGTTGAGTAGTTGTGAATTTGATAAATAATTGTGTTAAAAGTTTGTGATTCCCATAGCATGCACGTATGGTTAACCGTTATGTGATGAAGTCGGAGCATGATTTATTTATTGATTGTCTTCCTTATGAGTGGCGGTCGGGGACGAGCGATGGTCTTTTCCTACCAATCTATCCCCCTAGGAGCATGCGCGTAATACTTTGCTTTGATAACTTGTAGATTTTTGCAATAAGTATATGAGTTCTTTATGACTAATGTTGAGTCCATGGATCATACACACTGTCACCGATCCACCATTGCTAGCCTCTCTAATACCGCGCACCTTCCACCAGTATCATACACCCACCATATACCTTCCTCAAAACAGCCACCATACCTACCTATTATGGCATTTCCATAGCCATTCCGAGATATATTGCCATGCAACTTACCACCGTTCCGTTTACTATGACACGCTCCATCATTGTCATATTGCTTTGCGTGATCATGTAGTTGACATTGTATTCGTGGCAAAGCCACCGTTTATAATTCTTTCATACATGTCACTCTTGATTCATTGCATATCCCAGTACACCGCCAGAGGCATTCACATAGAGTCATCTTTCGTTGTAAGTATTGAGTTGTAATTGTTGAGTTGTAAGTAAATAAAAAGGTGTGATGATCATCATTTTTAGAGCATTGTCCCAAGTGAGGAAAGGATGATGGAGACTATGATTCCCCCACAAGTCGGGATGAGACTCCAGATTAAATAAATAAATAAAAGAGGCCAAAAAAAGAGAAAATGCCCAAATAAAAAAAATGAGAGATAAAGAGAGAAGGGACAATGCTACTATCCTTTTACCACACTTGTGCTTCAAAGTAGCACCAAGATCTTCATAGAGAGTCTCCTATGTTATCACTTTCATATACTAGTGGGAATTTTTCATTATAGAACTTGGCTTGTATATTCCAATGATGGGCTTCCCTAAAATGCCCTAGGTCTTCGTGAGCAAGCGAGTTGGATGCACACCCACTTAGTTCTTTTTGTCGAGCTTGCATATACTTATAGCTCTAGTGCATCCGTTGCATGGCAATCCCTACTCACTCACATTGATATCTATTAATGGGCATCTCCATAGCCTATTGATACGCCTAGTTGATGTGAGACTATCTTCCCCCTTTTGTCTTCTCCACAACCACCATTCTATTCCACCTATAGTGCTATGTCCATGGCTCACGCTCATGTATTGTGTGAAGATTAAAAAAGTTTGAGAACACTAAAAGTATGAAACAATTGCTTGGCTTGTCATCGGGGTTGTGCATGATTTTAAATATTTTGTGTGGTGAAGATGGAGCATAGCCAGACTATATGATTTTGTAGGGATAACTTTCTTTGGCCATGTTATTTTGAAGAGACATAATTACTTAAGTTAGTATGCTTGAAGTATTATTATTTCTATGTCAATATTAAACTTTTGTCTTGAATCTTTCGGATCTGAATATTCATACCACAATTAAGAAGAATTACATTGAAATTATGCCAAGTAGCATTCCACATCAAAAATTCTGTTTTTATCATTTACCTACTCCAGGACGAGCAGGAATTAAGCTTGGGGATGCTTGATACGTCTTCAACGTATATATAATTTTTGATTGTTCCATGCTATATTATATCCTGTTTGGACATTATTGGGCTTTATTATACACTTTTATATTATTTTTGGGACTAACCTATTAACCGGAGGCCTAGCCTAGAATTGCTGTTTTTTGCCTATTTCAGAGTTTCGCAGAAAAAAAATCAAACGGAGTCCAAACGGAATGAAACCTTTGGGAACGTGATTTTCGGAAAAAACGTGATCCAGAGGACTTGGACCCTACGTCAAGACATCAACCAGGAAGGAACGAGGTAGGGGGCGCGCCCTCCACCCTCATGGGGCCCACGTTGCTCCACCAACGTACTTCTTCTTCCTATTTATACCTACGTACCCCCAAACTACCAGATACGGGGCCAAAACCCTAATTCCACCGCCGTAACTTTCTGTATCCACAAGATCCCATCTTGGGGCCTTTTCCGGAGCTCCGCCGGAGGGGTATCGATCACGGATGTCTTCTACATCAACACCATAGCCTCTCCGATGAAGTGTGAGTAGTTTACTTCAGACCTTCGGGTCCATAGTTATTAGCTAGATGGCTTCTTCTCTCTTTTTGGATCTCAATACAAAGTTCTCCCCCTCTCTTGTGGAGATCTATTCGATGTAATCTTCTTTTGCGGTGTGTTTGTCGAGATCCGATGAATTGTGGGTTTATGATCAAGATTATCTATGAACAATATGTGAATCTTCTCTGAATTCTTTTATGTATGATCGGTTATCTTTGCAAGTCTCTTCGAATTATCAGTTTGGTTTGGCCTACTAGATTGATCTTTCTTGCAATGGGAGAAGTGCTTAACTTTGGGTTCAATCTTGCAGTGTCGTTTCCCAGTGACAGTAGGGGCAGCAAGGCATGTATTGTATTGCTGCCATCGAGGATAACAAGATGGGGCTTATATTATATTGCATGAGTTTATCCCTCTACATCATGTCATCTTGCTTAAAGCATTACTCTGTTCTCTTGAACTTAATACTCTAGATGCATGCTGGATAGCGGTTGATGTGTGGATTAATAGTAGTAGATGCAGGCAGGAGTCGGTCTACTTGTCTTGGACGTGATGCCTATATACATGATCATACCTAGATATTCTCATAACTATGCTCAATTCTGTCAATTGCTCAACAGTAATTTGTTCACCCACCGTAATACTTATGCTCTTGAGAGAAGCCACTAGTGAAACCTATGGCCCCCGGGTCTATTTTCCATCATATTAATCTTCCAATACTTAGTTATTTCCTTTGCCATTTATTACTTGCATCTTTATTTCTCTTTATCATAAAAATACCAAAATATTATCTTATCATATCTATTAGATCTCACTTTCGTAAGTGATCGTGAAGGGATTGCCAACCCCTTTATCGCGTTGGTTGTGAGGAGTTTATTTGTTTTGTAGGTACAAGGCACTCGTACGTGGCCTCCTACTAGACTGATACCTTGGTTCTCAAAAACTTAGGGAAATACTTACGCTGCTCTGCTGCATCACCCTTTCCTCTTCAAGGGAAAACAAACGCAGTGCTCAAGAGGTAGCAAGAAGGATTTCTGGAGCTCCTCCGACCTCAACTCCAACTCTATATATTCGTGTTCGGAGAGAAAAAAAATCAGAGAGAAAGATTCATCACGTTTTACGATACGGAGCCGCCGCCAAGCCCTAAACTCTTTTGGGAGGGCTGATCTGGAGTCCGTTCGGGGCTTCGGAGAGGGGAATCCATCGCCATAGTCATCATCAACCATCCTCCATCACCAATTTCATGATGCTCACTGCCGTGCATGAGTAATTCCATCGTAGGCTTGCTAGACAGTGATGGGTTGGATGAGATTTATCATGTAATTGAGTTAGTTTTGTTAGGGTTTGATCCATAGTATCCACTATGTTCGGAGATTGATGTTGCTATGACTTTGCTATGCTTAATGCTTGTCACTAGGGCCCGAGTGCCATAATTTCAGATCTGAACCTATTATGTTTTCATGAATATATGTGAGTTCTTGATCCTATCTTGCAAGTCTATAGTCACCTACTATGTGTTATGATCCGGCAACCCCGAAGTGACAATAATCGGGACCACTCCCGGTGATGACCGTAGTTTGGGGAGTTCATGTATTCACTATGTGTTAATGCTTTGGTCATGTACTCTATTAAAAGGAGGCCTTAATATCCCTTAGTTTCCGCTAGGACCCCGCTGCCACGGGAGGGTAGGACAAAAGATGTCATGCAAGTTCTTTTCCATAATCATGTGTTAGTGAAGGCAAGCTAGGCAATACGGATATGTATATCTCCTCCTTTGTAACCGACCTTGTGTAACCCTAGCCCCTTCTGGTGTCTATATAAACCGGAGGGTTTTAGTCCATAGGACAACAGACAATCATACCATAGGCTAGCTTCTAGGGTTTAGCCTCTTTGATCTCGTGGTAGATCAACTCTTGTAATACTCATATCATCAAGAACAATCAAGCAGGGCATAGGGTATTACCTCCATCAAGAGGGCACGAACCTGGGTAAAGATCGTGTTCCTTGCCTCCTGTTACCATCATCCTTAGACGCACAGTTCAAGACCCCCTACCCGAGATCCGCCGGTTTTGACACTGTCATTAGTGCTTTCATTGAGAGTTCCACTGTGTCGTCACCATAAGGCTTGATGGCTCCTTCGATCATCGCTAGCGATGCGATCCAGGGTGAGGCTTTCCTCCCCGGACAGATCTTCGTATTCGGTGGCTTCGCACTGCGGGCCAATTCGCTTGGCCATCTGGAGCAGATCGAAAGCTACGCCCCTGGCCATCAGGTCAGATTTGGAAACTTGAACTACACGGCCGACATCCGCGAAGACTTGATCTTTGAAGGATTCGAGCCCATGCCGGATGCGCCGCACAATCGCGACGAGCAAGGCGTATCTCTGCCGTCGGACAGTGTTTGGGAGATTGCATCTGCAACTACTCTGGCCGTTAATCCGGAGAAAATCACGCCATCCGAGAGCAGAGGGATAGACCCCGCCATGGAGGCCGCACTCTCAGTGGCGATAGAGATAGATAATGACTTCACCCCTTTCGAGAGCCGCATCGCCGAACCATTGGATTTATCCCCGGCCACGGATTCCGATCCGCCTACATCCGTGCCTGTCAAATCCGACGGGGCGCCAATCATGGAGTTCACCTTCGCGGATATCTTTCAGCACATACCGTTCGGAGATGTGTTAAATTCATTAAGGTCTCTCTCCCTGTCAGGAGAACCTTGGCCGAACTATGTCCGGCTAGAATGGGATGCGGATGACGAAGAAATTCGCTGCCCACCCACCACCCACTTAGTAGCCACTGTCGAGGACTTAACCGACATGCTCGACTTCGACTCCGAAGACATCAACGGTATGGACGACGATGCAGGAGATGAACAGGAACCACCGCCCACAGGGCCCTGGACCGCCACTTCATCACATGACGTATACATGGTGGATACACCCAGAGAGGGCAATGGCAAAGATATAGTGGAGGATGCCCCCTCCAAGCAACCCAGGCGCCGATGTCAGCGACGCCGCTCTAAGTCCCGCCATAGCAAAAACAGCGATAATAGCGCAAGAGGAAATAACAGTCTAGTTGACTCTAGAAGAAATGACGACTGCACCACCCCGGTGGCAGAGCATGATCAAGATGCAAACTGCAAACATAGTATGGATCCGACATCCGAACACGACGACGCCAAGGATAAGCCTCATCAAACCCTGTCTGGGGAAGAAAACAGTTCGGACGAAGATGCACACATCATCCCGGGAACGCACTTGGAGGAAGAAAATCTCCGCAGAAGGCTTACTGCCACAGTGAGGAGCCTGAAGAAACAGAAGCAAAGGCTCAAGGTCGCACAAGATACGCTCAAAAGCAAGTGGAACAAAGTAACGAAGTATGATGGAAGTTACCATAAAAATAGCTATCCAAAGCGTAAGCTATTACCGGAATTCGATGATGAGGCCTTAGAGCCCATACAGCCGAAGGTGATACGGCCAACCGACCGGATCCACCACCTTGTGAATGCGATAGAGCGGCTAACAAAGTCGCGCATAAGTCAACACACAATCTACGTGAGAACTTGCGTCAAAAATTCGGTGCGACCAGATCCATCTATGGATCTAGGAAGCGCGCTACGATACAAAACCAACACCAAAAACTACAACTGTCTGAACACTGTCGGATTTCGGGTTCCGGCAGACCCTTGAGGTTCGAACACTGGGGTGCGCGCGGAGATCTCTCCCCTACCGATCTACGTCCGATCCTCTCGTGCGAACTAAGATGAAAATGATGAACAACACAAGAGACACGAGGTTTATACTGGTTCGGGCCACCGTTGTGGTGTAATACCCTACTCCAGTGTGTGGTGTGGTGGATTGCTTCTGGGGCTGATGATGGACAGTACAAGGGAAGAACAGCCTCGCGAGGGGGTTCTTGAGCTGGTGCGGTGTGTTCTACTTAGTCTCTACTGGGTTTTTCCCTCCTTCTTCTCTCCTCTCCTTTCTTTGTGGAGGCTAGCTCTCTTTATAGAGGCCCTGGTCCTCTCCCTGAATAATTGAGCGGGAAGGGCGCCAACAATTGGCCATTTTGAAGGGGAACATCTAGTACAAGTTATTCTGACCAAAGGTGGTCTTCGGCTGCCAAAAGCACTGGTGATGATGCCGTCTTGGGCTCCACGGTGACCTTCGTCCAGCTGGCCTTGGTCTCATTGCACCGGAATGGTAACCTTTGCCTGACACCTTGTCCTGTGCTTGCCCCTTTGCACCAAAGGGGAAACAAGAACCCTGCGCAGGCCGGTGCCCGGCTGGCGTTGATCGTCATGGCTTGCGTCATGGGATCCTCGCGAGGTACCCTTGCATTAATCACTCTGCCTCCTTGCGAGCCTGCTTGATGAGGCCGCTCTTGAGGAAGCTTCCTGTCGTCCGCCCCGCGAGGCTTGGCCCCTTGCGAGGGTCTTGAGCTTGGGCTGATGAAGATGGGCCGCGCTGGGCCCCTGCCTGAGCCACGCCGCAGGCCGCAGGCAGTCAAGTCCGGGGACCCCGTTCCCAGAACGCCGACAGTATCCTCTGGGCCCAAGGCACACGCGGGCTTGGCTTAGCAGAGAAGCGAAGGGGCAAGAACGAAGCGTCGCGGGCGCTAACAGCATGCGGCCTTGGGCGCCGCGTGGCGGTTGATTGGACGTGGGCGTCTGCACCTCCCACGACGCCTCGGCAACTGCACGATTGACAAAAAGGGGGTGCCCGGGCCAAGTTTACTTGCCCTGCTCTCGTCCGTCTTGCCCTAGATCCCCTTTCTCGCTTTCCTCCCTCTTGCTCCCAAATCCTCCAGATCTGTCTCAACCCTTCGCATCCGGCACGCCATGGCGACTCGCATGTCCCCGACTGATGCTTGGTACTCGCCGGCCCTGGATTCCCCAAATTTGTCAGAGAAGAACCTTGCCCTCGCGCGCTTGATGACGGCGGCGCAGGGCAGCGAGGGGGCTATTGTGCTCAAGGTCGGCTCTGACCAGCCTGAGGGCAAGGGGAGCACCTTCTACCCGTTCTTCGTGAGCGCCATTGTCGCCGATCTGGTGCCTCCTTTCTCTGAGTTCTTCCATGCCGTTCTACGCCAATACAACTTGCAGGCCCTGCATCTCCACCCCAACTCTGTCCTTCTCCTGGCGATTTTTGCCTACTATTGCGAGGCTCATGTTGGTGTGAAGCCCTCGGTGGCCTTGCTACGCCACTTTTTCTCCCTCCGGGTTTCTGGCGCTCAGGTCTCCGCATGCACGAGCTTCATTGCATATTCCAGCTCCAATGCCATCTCTAAGCCTGGGAAGAGGATCGAAGGCTACCGGAGCAAGTGGGTCATGATGGATGTCGGGAGCCTCCACCCTCGTCTGGTATTGCCCATGGGGCAACCTAAATCCGTTGACGCATGGTCCAGCGCGGAGCTCGTCGACCCACGCGCGAAGGCGGTGTTGAGGAGGATGAACATGGACCTAAGGCCAAGCAACTTGGGGGCGGCGAAGCTGACCGGGGCCACGCTCCTGAGGGAGTTCTTGGAGCACCGGGTGGCTCCGCTCCAGGAGCACTCGCTCCCACTGTGGAGGCTTGGAGGAGCAGACGCCGCCCTGCGCCTGAGCTCCGAGGCCCTGACCGATGAGGATCTGACTGCGGCCCTCCATTCCTTCGTTGGGGGAGACGTGGCGAGCCTGGTGGGCGCCCCTGTGCCCCTGTTCCTTTGTGAGGACTAGGAGCAGGTGGTGAACGCCATGCCCACCTTCAACGGTGAGGGTATGGTGCCCGCGGCAACTCCCGAAGATCTGGCGGTCCTGGCGACAATGAACTTGTCCTCCGACAGCTCCAGTGGGGGAAAGGGGGAAGAAGAGGCGGAGGAGGAAGCGTCGAACTCGGAGGAGACTGGCGAGGATTGGGGGGAGTCCTTCCCTCGGCGCAGGTCCCAGGCCCTCCGCTCCATGCCGGACGACGATGAGGCCAGCGCCAGGCGAGGAAGGGAGGGCTCTTCCTCGGTCACGAGGAAGGCCAGGTCGAGCCTGGTTCCCCCAGGGTCTGCTCTGGTCCCTGGGGGGGTCCAAGGCTCCATCCCTCCTGACACGCTTTCTGCTTCCGGCCCCCCCAAGGCTGACCCCCACTGCAGGCTCTCAGGCTTCAAGTTTGGCCGGAGGCTGCTTGAGTCCACGGACGGCGTCCAGTAAGTGCTTGATTCGTGCTCTGTTTGGTTTCTGCCGCTGAGGCTTGACGTTTGCGCTCTTTTACCAGGCCGGCACCTGCGGCCAAGATGTTGAAAGAGGCTTATGCGGCCCCGCTTGGGGCGAATCCGTCTGCCGGGGTGACGCCTTCGGCTGTTGGGGAGAGGGCGGCGAGGCCCGCGCCTCTCTGACCCAACTGTCCTCGCAAGGCCAACTAGGGCACCCCGGCGAGGAGTCAGCCCCGTGGCCCTGCTGGACCTGGAGTCGACTGTGCCCGACGCTGCGGCCGTGGCGGCCAAGGCTCAGGAGGTCCCTTCCTGCCAAGTCGTGGTCACGCTGCCATCTTCTCTGCCTGCTCCCTCCGCCGCTGTCCTAGACTAGGTTGCTAATGAGCTGAGCCAACTGCGGGAGGATCTCCTGAGCGTGGACCCTCGTTTGGTGGCCGGGCGCCTGGAGTTGGCCTCTGGCTGGGCCCGCTCTACTGCTTCCGTCCGAGCGGTGCTGAGCCAGGTCGTGTCGTCCTCTGACGAGGAGAAGCGGGATGCTAACCAAGCCAAGGCCGCTCGCGACGCGGCCCTGGGCAACGCTGCAATTGCCCAGGGCCGCTGCAAGACGCTTGAGGCTGAGCTGCAATGCCTGCGCGACGAGCTCGCCAAGGAGGTGCACAGCCGCCAGGAGAAGGAGAAGGAGATGAAGGCTAGGGAGGCCGCCGCCTAGGACCGGGACGGCAAGCCTGATGACCGCCACAGCCGACTGGAGACGCTGGAGCGATCGCTGAAGGCGGAGAGGACCGAGCTGGACGCCAAGGCGAGGGTCCTGACGGAGGACCGGGTGGCCTTCGCGAAGCTGGAGAAGAAGGCTCGTGGCATACTGAAGACGTTGTATGAGAGCGGCCTGGAGGAGCCGTTGGCTGGTGGGAGGACGGCCCCGCCAAGCCGCTCCCCTTCCTGGTTGATGTGCTTGAGGACGTCGCAGATGGCCTTGGCCCCACGGTCGAGGCCGAGGCGCCACGGTCTTCTGCAGCGCTGACGCACGTCCTCAACCATGTCTACCTGCGCGACCCCAATGTCGACTTCGACAGCCTGCTGGAGCCCGTGAGCGGCGACCGTGTCGCTACCGCCGCTGAGGCTGTGAGAGGCCGAGCCAAGGTTTTGCTGGGGAAGTTCCGCTCCCCCAGCGTCCTGCCCGGGCGCGGTGCCGCCGGCCTCGCGACCTCGAGAGGTGAAGCCGTCCAGCGTGACTCCACCACCGGTGACGGTGTTACTCGGGAGTGATCCCTTCGCGACTTCCATCCTGTTTTATTCCTGCACATGCACCATGCCTCGCGGAGGCGTTTAAACTTGTGTTTGGCGTTGTGGAACAATCTTATGGCTTGTAATATTTGCTTTGGATTTCCTGGAATTTGCATTTTCCTCTCCTACTTGCTTACGCTCTGCGTCGGCAGGGCCCGGCCCTGCGCGTACCTCACCCAGCGTTAGCCCCGACCGGAAACCATGGACGGGACTAAGGAGTGAGGGGCTACGTGGCAAGTTAGGCTCCTGAGTCACGATGCTCAGGAGACCCCCTTGACGCGCGAGCAACAAGTAGGGAAGGGGGGAGCGAGGAGCGGATTGATCGTTCTACGTCGGCAGGGCTCGGGCCCATGCGTACCTCACCCAACGTTAGCCCCGACCGGAAACCATGGACGGGACTAAGGAGTGAGGGGCCACGTGGCAAGTTAGGCTCCGGAGTCGCGATGCTCAGGAGTCCCCCTTGACGCTCAAACGGGTTTCGTACCTTGGCTCTGCTCGGGGAGTGGCGCGCGACGACCAGGTCCAAGGGACCTGGCTGGGTGGCGTGCGCTCGGGCGAGGCCCGGGCGTAGCCCCCGTGTCCAGCCCCCTCGTGCGGCACTCCCGAGGGGAGGCGTTGCGATGGTGCCGGACACTGAGCTCTGGGCTCCCTGAGGTTGGTACGGCCGTGGGCCGCCCTCAGTTGTTTATCACCAGCGCGGAGCATAGCGCTTCCGTATGTGTACGGGCATAGCCGCTCCTCGGCAGTGTCGTCAGCCAGCGCGGAGCATGGTGCTTCCACTAGTTTGTGGGAGGGGGCTCCCCTCCGGGAGGATCCCCCGGGGCGTGTACTGTCCCGCCCTGACACGTGTCCGGCATGGTAGGGCTAGGAGAGGTGTATCTAGGCACCCGTGAGCCAGCGCGGGACTCACGAGGCCCTACCTCGAGGCGGGTTGTGCCTGGCTCTAGGCCTTTATCAATTGGTGTGTTCCTGCAGGGTTGTTAGAATGCAAATGCTCTACGTCCTCAGGTCCCGGCCCTCGAGCGAGCTCAGCCGCCGCTGGTATGACAGGTCGCGATGCCGTGGGTCAAGGCCAGGGGGTTAGGGCTGGAGAGCAGTGAGAGCCCATGAGTCGCGATGCTCAGGTGCCCCCCTTTTAACGTGCAAGCGCTTTGCATGACGACAAGCAGTAGGTGATAATTATGGGAATCAGATTAAGCATGAAAGAACAACTTCATCCTAAGGTAAATGCTGGAAAAGCAACTGCCGCTGGGTCGGTCCCGAGCGGCGTGGGGATGATGCAGCCCAAGGGGCGCCCCCAACAAGGTAAATAAAGAGCATAACCAAAATGGATACATGCCGTGGGGACAGACCCACATGGCCTGGGAATGGTGCAGCCATGTGGGCGCTCCCAGCTGAAAGTAGAACTATGAAAGATGTCACCTGGTGCTTTTGAAGATGAAGTGATGCTGAGGAAGTGAGCGATGCACGGTGAAGACATCGGCTCTCATGAGCCCCCAGGCCCAGGGGCCTAGTGAGGCTCCGGTGGCACGTGCAGGTCTTCAGGGACCATCGCCACCTTCGCCAGGACCGTGCGATGCCTGACCTCCTGAGCCTCCAGAATGGTCCTCAACAGGCGCTGATGTGCGGCGACCGCGCTCGGCAGGCCGAAGGGCATGCGAACGTAGCTGTGAGGTGGTCCCTCGCAGCGCCCTACGGCCGAAGGCCATAGGTGCTCCTGGGACGCAGCTCGGTTGAGCCCTGGTACGTCGACGCAGACGCACAGTCCTCCATCCTCGCCTGGATGTGGGGCCACGGCAGGTAAGCGGCGGCTGCCGCGCATGACTCTGGACTTTTGTAGCTCATGGGTGCTCCTTGCGATGAACTCCTGAGGGTTTCGTCTCCTTTGACTTGTACCTTCCTGAGGGAAGCGTGCTTGAAAGCACCCTTCCAAGTGGTGACCGAGCGCCTCCCCCGCGACCTTGGCAAGGTCGGCGGCTCTCCAAGAGAGAGCCCCCGAGCCCTGCCTGAGGAGGGCGCCGGGAGCGCCTTCCTATGCGTGAGAGGGTGGCGCTCCCTGATCGGGCGCGAATCCTGACACAATACCTCCGGAGGTGCCTGCCTCCTTGTGGCTCAGGCCAGGTGAGGTCTTCTTCTTCTTGAGGTTCGCCTCGGGAGGCCTCCCGCTCTTGTGATCTGGGTCTTCGATTGCTGCGGCTTGGAACGCACACTCAAGCAAGCACACTGTGTCCCTTTCTTCACAGGGTACGGTGATGACTCCACCGCTCCCTAGCATCTTGAGGACATTGTAACCATGGTGAGTCACTGCCATAAACTTGTCTAGGGCTGGGTACCTGAGGATGGCGTTGTACGGCAGGCAAATGTGAGCGACGTCGAAGTCGATGAGCTCGGTGCGGTAGTTGTTGCGTTGCCCGAAGGTGACCGGAAGGCAAACCTGCCCAATTGGAACAGTGGAACCATCGGTGACTCCTGAGAAAGGCTAGGTCGGCTGAAGCTGGTCGTACGGCACTTTGAAGATTGTCGAACGTCTCAACGGACAGGACGTTGAGTCCTGCCCCACCATCAATGAGGGTCCTGGTGACCTACACATTGCTGATGACTGGGGAGCAAAGCATCGGGAGGACTCCGGTTGTTGCCGCACACTTGAGCTGGTCTGCGGAACTGAACGTGATCGCGCACGTAGACCACCTGAGAGGGCGCGTGGCCTCAAGCTTGGGAAGGACTGCATTCACCCCGCGAGCAAACTGCTTGAAGATGCGTTGTGAGGCTGGGGCCTGGGCGCCACCCAAGATGCAAGCAATTGCACACGCTCTTGGAAGCCCCCAGCCCCATTGTCTTGGTGTTGGTCTTCGTTCCTCCTTGGTGGAGGCGGCAGAGGAGGGAGGCCTGCGCTGCCGTTCGAGTGGCCCTCACGAGGCTGGTCCCTCCAGCCTCCCTCGCGAGGCTGGTCCTGCCAGCGGTCCTCGCGAGGGCGGTCATGCCATCCATGGCGAAGGCCACGGTCTTCCCATCATCCGTCACCTCTTCTTCCTCCTCGGCCATAGCCCCTGTCATCGCGCTCTGGGCGTCGGCCGATTCGCCCATCTCGCATGGCTCTAAGCTCTTGACATTCATTGGTGTTGTGGGTGTGGAGGTCATGGTACACGTAGTACTGTCCGCCCTTGGATGACTCAGGCTGATCCCTGCCTCGCTTGGTGTCCGGTTCCGCTGCTAATACGGAAGCCCCCTTGTGCTTCACGTCTTTGGCCTTGAGCTTCTTTTCTTCTGGGTCGGCTGCCGGGAGCTCGAGGAGGGAGAGACGCCCTTCCTCAGCCCTGGCGCACTTGGTCGCCAAGTTGAACAGCTCCAGGTATGTGCACAGGTCTTCATGGATTGCTAGTTCTTCCTTCATCTTGACGTCGCGCACGCCGTCGGAGAAGGCTGAGATGATAGCTTCTTCAGTTACCTTGGGGATTTTGAGGCGAGCGTAGTTGAAGCGCTGGATGTACTTCTGCAGGGTTTCTCCTGGCTGTTGCTTGAAGCGGCACAGGTCGCTCTCGGCCGGGGGCCGGTCGCGAGTGCCCTGGAAGTTGGCGATGAAGCGGGTGCGCATCTCGCTCCAGGAGGAGATCGTGCCGGGAGCCAGGTTCAGGAGACAGGCGTGGGCGCCGTCCTTGAGCGCCATGGGGAACCAATTCGCCATGACCTTTTCGTCTCTGTTGGCGGCAATGATGCCCAGCTCGTAGAGCTGCAGGAACTCCGCGGGGTCCGTTGTGCCATCGTAGCGGGGAGGGAGGTCAGGCTTGAACTTGCCTGGTCATGTGACGCTGCACAGCTCGGGGGTGAAGGCGAGGCAGCCCGCCGTGGCCACCGGCGCCCTTTGCTGGTGCTGGACTTGTTCTTGCGGGTCACCACGCGCCGCCACCGGGAGCAGCGTGGGGTTTTGTCGTGGAGGCGCTGGGGCGCGATCTTGGCGCGCCGACGCTGGGAGCGCGCGAGCACCTTCCCGGGGACGTGGGATCTCTTGGCAGCTCCCTTCTTGCTGCGCAGGCGTCGGACGTGGAGGGTCCTGCCCTGGGGTTGCACGCCTTGGAGCCAAGGCACCTTCTTGGGGAGGAGGCGGCGGAGGTGCCTCCTAATCCTCGCAGCGAGAGGGACCGCAAGGGGGAGCCCCCTACGGCACTGACAAGCTCGGTGATGCGGGCGAGCCAGTCCTCGTAGAGATCGTCGACGGGGCGATAGTGCAGGAGCTCCCGCACCAAGAGCAGTGAGGCGTGCGCATCCATGGGTGCGCGATGGGCATGGGACGACGAGCCAGCTAGAGTCAGCGACGGGGTGGCGGTGCGGCCGTCCCGCCGCATCGAAGGATGCTGAGACGATGCCGGCTGCTTGTTCCCCACTGGGCCGGTGGCGGCGTTGGCGGCGAGCAACGGGGAACGACGAGGGGGCCGCCGACGAGCGCCGTCTGGGCGACACGAGTGGCGCGAGCAGCCCGGCGCTCGGCGCGAGCCCGACGAGCGTCAGCCATGGACACGACGGAAGATCACGCGCGAACAGCGGAAGAAATATTCCGGTGCACCCCTACCTGGCGCGCCAAATGTCGGATTTCGGGTTCTGGTAGACCCTTGAGGTTCGAACACTGGGGTGCACGTGGAGATCTCTCCCCTACCGATCTACGTCCGATCCTCTCGTGCGAACTAAGATGAAAATGATGAACAACACAAGAGACACGAGGTTTATACTGGTTCGGGCCACCGTTGTGGTGTAATACCCTACTCTAGTGTGTGGTGTGGTGGATTGCCTCTGGGGCTGATGATGGTCAGTATAAGGGAAGAACAGCCTCGCGAGGGGTGTTCTTGAGCTGGTGCGGTGTGTTCTACTTAGTATCTACTGGGTTCTTCCCTCCTTCTTCTCTCCTCTCCTTTCTTTGTGGAGGCTAGCTCTCTTTATAGAGGCCCTGGGCCTCTCCCCGAATAATTGAGTGGGAAGGGCACCAACAATTGGCCATTTTGAAGGGGAACATCTAGTACAAGTTATCCTGACCAAAGGTGGTCTTCGACTGCCAAAAGCACTGGTGATGACGCCGTCTTGGGCTCCACGGTGACCTCCGTCCGGCCGTCTGGCTGGTCTTGGTCTCGTTGCATCGGAATGGTAACCTTTGCCTGATACCTTGGCCTGTGCTTGCCCCCTTTGCACCAAAGGGGAAACAAGGACCCTGCATAGGCCGGCGCCCGCCTGGCCTTGATCGTCATGGCTTGCATCATGGGATCCTTGCGAGGTACCCTTGCATTGATCTCTCCGCCTCCTTGCGAGCCTGCCTGATGAGGCCGTTCTTGAGGAAGCTTCCTGTCGTCCGCCCTGCGAGGCTTGGCCCCTCACGAGGGTCTTGAGCTTGGGCTGATGAAGATGGGCCGCGCTGGGCCCCTGCCCGAGCCACGCCGCAGGCCGCAGGCAGGCAAGTCTGGGGACCCCCGTTCCCAGAACGCCGACAAACACCATGCCGCACACCCCTTATGTTTCACCGATGAGGTGCTGGATCACGAATTCCCAGAGGGATTCAAACCGGTGAACATAGAGGCATATGACGGGACCACAGACCCTGGAGTCTGGATAGAGGACTTCATCCTCCATATTCATATGGCTCGTGGAGACGATCTCCATGCCATTAAATACTTGCCCCTCAAGCTTAAAGGGCCAGCTCGGCACTAGCTGAAAAGCCTCCCCGAAAACTCAATTGGAAGTTGGGAGGAGCTCAAGGGCGCTTTTCGGGCCAATTTTCAAGGGACTTATGTCCGACTTCCGGATGCAGACGATTTAAGTCATATAATCCAACAGTCCGGAGAGTCCGCCCGAAAGCTTTGGAACAGGTTCCTCACCAAGAAGAACCAAATCGTCGACTGTCCAGACACCGAAGCCTTAGCAGCTTTTAAACATAGTGTCCGAGACGAATGGCTCGCCAGACACCTCGGTAAAAAAAAATCGAGAACAATGGCAGCCCTAACAAGCCTCATCACCCGCTTTTGTGCGGGCGAGGACAGGTGGTTGGCCCGTAGCAGCACCAGCGACCCAAGCACATCCGAAGTCGGGGATGGCAATGGTAAACCAAGACGCAACAAAAACAAGCGTCGAAATAAAGAAGGTAGCCCAGATAACACGGCGGTAAACGCCGCATTCAGGGGCTCCCGACCAGGTCAGCGGAAAAAGCCTTTCAAAGGCAGCAGAGAAGGACAATCTGGCCTAAACAAAATTCTTGACAAACTCTGTCAGATTCACGGCACCCCAGACAAACCTGCAAATCATACCCACAAAGAATGTTGGGTCTTCAAGCAGGACGATAAGCTAAACGCCGAACAAAAAGGGGAAGAGGCACCAAGCGAAGACGAGGATGAGCCTCGCCAGCAAAGCGCCGGAGGACAGAAAAAGTTCCCACCAGAGGTTAAAACAGTAAACGTGATCCATGTGACAAAGAGGAGAAGCAAGCCTGCACTCCGAGGCACATGCGCCATAGAGCCCGTCACCCCTAGGTTCAACCCCTGGTTGGCCTGCCCGATCACTTTTGATCGTAGGGATCACGGGACAAATATCCGGCACGAAGGACTGACGGCCTTGGGACCCAATAATAAATGGGTACCATTTCACACGAGTCCTCATGGACGGCGGCAGTGATCTAAATCTGATATATCAGGATACAGTCCGCAAAATGGGGATAGACCCGACACAAATAAGCCAGAGTAATACTACCTTCAAGGGAGTAATACCAGGCCAAGAGGCCCGCTGTACGGGCTCTCTACTACTAGAGGTGGTATTCGGTTCTCCCGATAACTTCTGAAGCGAAAGGTTAACTTTTCACATTGCCCCATTCCGAAGTGGCTATCAAGCACTACTCGGAAGAACGGCTTTCACTCGTTTTAACGCAATACCGCATTATGCTTTTCTCAAGCTTAAGATGCTCGGTCCACGTGGCATCATCTCAGTTAGCGGAAATACCAAACATTTCCCATGTATGGAAGAGGATGCGGTGGCTCTAGCAGCCGCAAACTAGACGGCCTCACCAACCAGAAAAATGGCAGGTCGTCAAGACCACGGACACGGTCAAACGAATCCGGCGTTCCATCATATATACATGAGATTGGTTTGATGATCAAACCCTCATAAATGATACCAGGGGCTTCCCGCGTGTAATCAGGGCCAGCCCGGATCAACTTGGCTTCTCTTGAATTTTGATAGTTCATTGACAATAACCAATTCTTCTTTTTGGCACGACAACTTTCATCTAAGTTCTTTCCTTTTGCACATGATAATCGTGCTACACCCATCCAGGACACGGCACAACGGAGACACAGGCGCAGACGTGCAGCAGGGACCCGCCCAAAGGTTTCTTTTTAGATTAAGACCCTGCATAAACCTTTTTTACTGTCTCTTGTTGCTCACATCCTCCGGATACTCCACACAACCGAGAAGGATGCTGGCGTTATTGGCATGTGGCCACGTCAGGATTTTGCACGTACCTAGACACATGGGGTTTCTTATTAAGGGCATTGTTTAGCCCGGTATATGTTATAAAGACGGAACACCTTAGGGAGTGTTCCGCGTCGCGAGTTTGGCCCTATATGCATCAGCTTCGAATCATGTCTTTGGTCACATGTTGGGTTTACCCGGCTCCCACGTTTTGGTACCTTACGTTCCATTATATCGGCTAAGGTAGCACTGGGAGAACTACTGCGATTGTGCCCTGGTTCATCTGGATGAGCACCTCAGTAGAGAAAGCTGAAAACTGACTGTCATGATATAGCGAGAGACTGGTCAACCACTCGATGACTCATCGGAATCTTCGGGATTCCTCTGCATTAACGAAGGGCCGTTTCCCGGTCATGTACGTACGCGCCCCGTATTCGGACGAGCGCAGAAGTACCAGGGGCTATATAGTAGCCCCACCGTCAAACTCCTAAGGCTAAGTGAAAGTGTTAAAGCAATATAGTCCGATTGCCTCGTTCGCTGTGCTATCACCTCCTTAATGGACCAAGACGTTGGATCAAGTGTGGATATGCATTTTCTGTGAACACCCCCACATTATATGTGTGGGGGCGGAAGCCGACGACCGCAAACTTTAAGGTTATATACATATATACATAAACGGCCGCACAGGAGTCATCATAGTACTTTCGGGCAAAAGTATAAATACAGCCTTGATAATTCAGTAAAACATTGTTTTTACAATGGGAATACATGTCACTAGAACATAATATTCTTCGAGCACTGAGCCTCTATCGAACGAGCGCCTTCAAGAACGTCTTCAAAGTAGTGATCGGCAGCCACTCGGCCTATGGTTGAACCCTGTTTCGCAACAGTGGTGGCCTCCATCTCCGCCCAGTATGTCTTGACATGGGCAAGGGCCATCCACGCACCCTCTATGCACGCCGATCTCTTTACAGCATCGATGCGTGGCACAGCACCAAGGAATTGTTGCACTAAACTAAAGTAGCTATTCGACCTTGGCCCTCCCGGCCACAGGTGATCCACAACGGACCTCATGGCAAGTCCGGACAACCTATGGAGCTCGGCCCACTCGGCCAATCGCTCATTTAACAGCAGCGGACAGACTGGAGCGTGAAACTGTGACCATAACAGCTTTTCCACTTCGGGACCTTTCTGATCCTTGAAGTACTCAACCGCATCAGCAGCACTTGCAGCCAAATTCATGTAGGCGTCCGCAGAACTCCATAGCCGGTCCAGAGGAGCATACTTCGGATCTCCAAACTTAGTCCGCACCAAGAAGGGCTTCCCGGACACAATATCTGCAGCTTGATTCAGCTCCTTCGCCGCTCTAATTTTAGAGCAGGCTTCCTTGGCAGCCACCAGGGCCTTCTCCAGGTCCGTCGCCTTTGCCTGGTTTTCTTCTTCAAGAAGCTGGTAACGGTCAGCGGCATCTTTTAACTCTACAGCCATCGTGGCTATTTTTCCCTTGCTCTCGCAATGCGCGTCCTGTTCGGCCCTTAACTCTTCGGCCGCCTTTAGAGCAGCCGCATTGCTACTCCTTGCTTGCTCCTTGGCTCGGGCAAGCTCCGCCCAAAGGGTCTCCATGGTGGCAGCTCCATCTACAGTCACAACATATTAAAGATACTAGCATCATGCTACTCTTATTATGTGACGATCACCAGAGAAATCACTCACCCTGTGCCTCGTCAAGCCGCTTGTTGTCAAGCATGATGTCGGCATCTGCCGCATCAAGTTGCCGCTTTAGCTCAGCAAACCCATCAGTCCGGCTAGTCACCGGAGCTTCAGCCACCTGCACATAAAGGCAGTTTGGTTATTACCTGGGACTATGATCCTCTGTTTGCCGCTGTTTTCGACGACAACCAGAGTCTCAGGGGCTACTATCTGCATAGGGCATACCTAACGTGTGCGGTACTTTTAAAAACATACATTATTTCACGTACCTCGAAGCCTTTCAGTAGACTCATAAAGGCTTCATGCAAACCAATTTCAGCGGATGAAATCCTTTCAATCACCTTACCCATTAGCGTACGATGTTGTTCTGAGACGGCGGCTTGCCCAGAAGATCCTTCAGTGCGTCCGACCGCACACTGTACGGACCCTTGCTGTCGCTCTCCTTAGGAGCCGGATACTGGGGATTCTGGGTAGCCAAAGGGTTATCCTCTGGCCTTAGTGGATTTGGAGATATCCTTCGCGACGACACTTCAAGGTCGCCCACTTCATGAGGCGGGGTGTCCGTCGGAGGCGTTTCGCTCTCCATCATCTCCGAAAGAAGATCCCCCAAAGATGAACTCTGTCGAGAAGGGCTATGATCTGGACTACAATTTATAAGCATCGGTTATTGTATTCGGAAGTAAGGTCGGATGTTTCCTCTATTAAGTACTTTTTGATGACTTACAGCTCGGTAGAGGGCTGATCCCCACGCGGACATTGTGCGTCAATAATACCCTCCGAGGCAGGACCCTCTAATGAAGATTTCTTCTCCCGTTTGGAAACCTTAGTTTCCGGATCTTCAGAGGTAGTCCTCTTGCTTCCTCGGGAGAGAGAATGTCAGATTCTTCCCTTTGATTGTCCTCCCTTGTGGAGGTGCTCATTCCCCCGGCTGGAATAAGTAGCGAGTGAGGCCCGCTTTCGCCCTCTTTATTCCCCCCATCATCTTCCTTTGAGGGCACTGGATGAGGCGCCGGCTCGAGCATCTTGTCCAGTACCGGATTGTCCAAGCCCTCAGGAAGGGGGGCCGAACACCTGATCATCATCGCCTTTGTTATCCAGTCCTGGTCAAAAAGCAGCTCTTTTGAATGATGCTATGATAAATAAAAGGACAGTAGGTTCGACATGGGATTACTTACTTGGGCAGCGGGGCGGTTGCAGCTCAGACCAACGTCCTCGGTGGTGTCCGGACACTCTATTTGGGGTCCGAAGAACGATTTGTACATCTCTTCAAGCGTTATGCCGAGGAAATGCTGAATAGCACGCGGTCCTTCCTGGTTGAATTCCCACATGCAGAGGGGCCGGCGTTTGCAAGGCTGGATTGGACGAACTAGCATAACTTGCATTACCATAACCAGACTGAAATCTCTCTCAAAGAGATCTCGGATGCGGCTCTGCAGTATTGGCACGTCCTTTGCTGAACCCCAGCTCAGCCCCCTGCTGACCCATGACATCAGTTGCGGTGGGGGGCCCGAGCGAAAGGTGGGGGAAGCTACCCACTTGGCACTTCGAGGAGCTGTGACGTAAAACCACTCCCGCTGCCACAATCCGGACACCTCTGGGAAGGAACCCTCTGGCCATGGAGTATCAGCAATTTTGCTTATTAAAGCACCTCCGCACGCTGCATGCTGCCCCTCGATCATCTTCGGCTTCACATCGAAGGTCTTGAGCCACAGGCTGAAGTGAGGGGTAATGCGGAGGAAGGCCTCACATACGACAATAAATGACGAGATGTGAAGAAGGGAATCCGGGGCCAGATCATGAAAATCCAACCTGTAATAGAACATGAGACCCCAAACAAAGGGATCCAGAGCGAGGCCTAGTCCTTGGAGGAAGTGGGAGATGAACACAACGCTCTCGTTGGGTTCGGGAGAGGGGACGACCTGCCCTCAGGCGGGCAGCCTATGCGAAATTTCGGCGATCAAATATCCGGCCTCTCTCAACTTCTTGATGTCCTCCTCTGTGACGGAGGAAGGCATCCACCGACCTTAAAGGTTGGATCCGGACATAGTTGAAGGTCCGAAGCACCTGACCTGGGCTTTGGGTGTTAGAACTCGAGGCAGGGGAATGATTCGATTGAGCGTGGGAGGGAAAAAAGAAAAAGCCTTGTCCCCTTTATAAAGAGGGTGAATATTAGGCGTCCTCCTCATGGTCGTTTCGGACTTGCCTAAGATCTAGGAGTCATGCCAACAGGCACGGTTGGGTTACCCACGTTTGTATTGATGAGAATCCCGTGATAAGGGGGACACGATCGCTGCTTTGACAAGATGTGTCAAGAAAATCGCCTCGCGTTATGTGCGGAGCTGGTTGAGAAAAACGGTTCGAATAATAACCGGGCCATGGCGTGATGTCATGCTGTCAAAACGTGTCAACAGATTAGATTGGTGGAAATATTATTCTCTCTACGGTTGTATGTGGAACTTATTTTGAAGGGTCAGACACTATCCTTGTATTCAAACTCTTCAATGGTGTATTCGGAGGAGGAACCCGCCTTGCAATGCCGAAGACAATACTGCGCTCCGGACTCATTGCCATTGAAGCCTGGTTCAGGGGCTACTGAGGGAGTCCTGGATTAGGGGGTCTCCGGACAGCCATACTATATCCTTTGGCCGGACTGTTGGACTATGAAGATGCGAGATTGAAGACTTCGTCCCGTGTCCGGATGGGACTCTACTTGACATAGAAGGCAAGCTAGGCAATACGGATATGTATATCTCCTCCATTATAACCGACCTTGTGTAACCCTAGCCCCTTCCGGTGTCTATATAAACCGGAGGGTTTTAGTCCATAGGACAACACACAATCATACCATAGGCTAGCTTCTAGGGTTTAGCCTCTTTGATCTCGTGGTAGATCAACTCCTGTAATACTCGTATCATCAAGAACAATCAAGCAGGACGTAGGGTATTACCTCCATCAAGAGGGCCCGAACCTGGGTAAACAACGTGTCCCCTGCCTCCCGTTACCATCCGCCTTAGACGCATAGTTCGGGACCCCCTACCCGAGATCCGCCGGTTTTGACACCGACAGTTAGGTTTACCTTAATACTTCTGTTGTAGTTGCGGATGCTTGCAATGGGGGTTAGTCATAAGTGGGATGCTTTTCCAAGTAAGGACAGTACCCAAGCACTGGTCCACCCACATATCAAATTATTAAAGTACCAAATGCGAATCATATGAACGTGATGAAAACTAGCTTGACGATAATTCCCATGTGTCCTCGGGAGCGCTTTCCTTCATATAAGAGTTTGTCCAGGCTTGCCCTTTGCTACAAAAAGGATTGGGCACCTTGCTGCACCTTATTTACTTTTATTACTTGCTACTCATTACAAATTACCTTATCACAAAACTATCTGTTACCGATAATTTCAGTGCTTGCAGAGAATACCTTACTGAAAACTGCTTATCATTTCCTTCTGCTCGTCGTTGGGTTTGAAACTCTTACTTATCGAAAAGGCTACGATTGATCCCCTACACTTGTGGGTCATTAAGACTCTTTTCTGGCGCTGTTGCCAGGGAGTGAAGCGCCTTTGGTAGGTGGAATGTGGTAAGGAAAAATTTATATAGTGTGCTGAAATTTACTATCACTTGTTACTATGGAACATAATCCTCTGAGGGGCTTGTTCGGGGTCTCTTCACCCCGACCAGTAGAGCAAAGAGTTGCTCCTCAACCTACTGAACCTACTGAAAATGTTTACTTTGAAATTCCTTTGGGCATGATAGAGAAACTGCTAGCTAATCCTTTTGCAGGAGATGGAACATTGCATCCCGATTTACACTTAATCTATGTGGATGAAGTTTGTGGATTATTTAAGCTTGTAGGTATGCCCGATGATGTTATCAAGAAGAATGTCTTCCCTTTATCTTTGAAGGGAGAGGCATTGACATGGTATAGTCTATGTGATGATATGGGATCATGGGACTACAAGCGATTGAAATTGAAATTTCATCATAAGTTTTATCATATGCATCTTGTTCATCGTGATCGTAATTATATATATATATATATATATATATAGGGTGGGTCTATTCTAATAACACCCCTTAAGACCTTATTCTGCTAACACCTCGCTTATTCTGATAACACCCGAAGCAAAACTCGCGACACAGATTCGAAGGAACACACACGGAAGAAAAAAGCCTCCCCCACCCCACCCCCAACCTCCCACTCGCAGCGGCGCCCGCATCCCCCACCTACAGCGCGCCCACCACCACCCACCCCATCCAGCGCACCAGCACGCCCCGCCACCACCCACCTCCCGCGCCCCACCACGCC
>NC_041382.1:532745351-532748144 GCF_002162155.2 Triticum dicoccoides | reverse complement strand
CCTCCCCCCTGCTCGGATCCGGTAGATCACGATCACCACCTCCCTTCCCCCACCCCCGCTTAGATCTGGCAAATCACGACCACCACCGCTTGATCGTCGGATCCGGTGTCATTTCTGGTCAAGGCTCCCATGAGCAGGGAGCTTGTGCGACGGCGGGAACTGCAGCGAGACTTTGCGCGTGGCTTGGTGGCAGAGGTATGGCTGTGGTGACCTGCGGTGGTTGGGGGTTGGATGCCTGCTACTGCTCCAGCACCCTCTCCTCTGCTTTAGCTCCCCTGCAACACGATGCAGTTCGCCACAGCAACCCCCGCAGCTCTCTCCTCCCCAATCTGCAGATAGCCAGCAACCCCGCCCTCCTCCTCCTCCGTCAAGCTCACCTCGACCTCCGTCGGTTGTCTTCCCATGGCGTACCAGCAAGGCAAAAAAGGTGCACCCACCAATTCGGTGACCCTAGTCCCCTCCACTTCAATATGTACACCTCCCCTCACCGATGAGCCCCCCTCTCCCAACCATCTGCCAGCACGAGCCACCGGCGGGCGAGATCCGGCCGTGCGGATCTTCTTAGGAGTGCAGTTCGGCTCTGGCATTGATGCAGTGCAGCACGGCGTGGGCGTGGTGATGTAGTTGGCTGACTTCCCATCTGCAGTTCTTACCGCCCCTAATTGATTTTGTGGCATTCGCCTTTTTGTTTTCGGCAAGATGTTAAGTACACTGCACTGTGCAGTTCAGTTAGCAAAAACTATAGCGACATTCTTGTGTTGATGTGCAGTGCACGAGGAGTGCGACAGCCCACGCCATTGGCTATGCAGTGCTCTTGTGCGCAGCTTGTGGGGATGGGTTTAGCCATTCATGTGTGAGACAAAAAGATGCCATGGCTATGTAAAGAAAACATGAATGTGTGCGAAAGAATGTGATTGTGCTCTTTTTCAGCCGTGTATATAAAAGATTTTGTTTATAAAAGAAGTTCATTTTGAAATTGTGTTGCGGCTCATTTTCCTCGATCATGCAGTTTGCTTCTTCGAACGTATACAACTCGCCATGGGGAAACCCAAAACTCCAAATAGATAATAGAAAGAAGGAAATGCAGTGCAAAGACGTGTTAAATGAAAAAAGGTAGAGAAACAACAAAAAAAGTAAAGTCGTTCGTTTTCATCGGTGATGTTGTTCACTCACGCCCAACAGTCACTTTTTTGACATATTCATATTGGAAGAAGTTGGTTTTTCTTAATGCAGCTCACTCAGTTTTTTTGAACGTAGCTCACTCTGTTGTTGTGTGCAGTAAAAAGAAAATCGATAAAGAAAAATTGATTCAGTACACTCACCTCGTCCCTGCAGTGCATACTCATTGATAAAAAAAGTTACAGAGACGATAAAAGAAAATGAATGTGGTTCACTTTTCATAGTATTGCGGTTCACTAACGCTCGACATGAAGTGCACTCCACCTCGCTTGAGAAAATTTACGTACCACAAAAAACAAATCATGCAGTGCACTTGTCAGTCCGATGAAGTGTGGTTTTAGTCTAAATAAGTGCACTCCACCTCGTTTGGGTAAAATTACGTCCCACAAAAAAGAAATCATGCAGTGCACTTGTCTGTCCAATGAAGTGCGGTTTTTAGTCTAAATAAGTGCGGTTTTCTGTCTGATGCAGTATGGCCCGTTTACGGTAGTCTCGAGGTTCACTTTTCATAGTCTTGCGGTTCACCAACACTTGACATGAAGTGCACTCCACCTCGCTTAGGAAGATTTACATACCACAAAAAAGTAATGCAGTTCACTTCTTGATAGTGTTCTGGTTCATTTACACCTGATGTGAAGTGCACTCTACTTTCTCATCCTTGAAAAAAAGTATGTTTGAATAAAATAAACCATGCAGTTCTCTATCACGTCTAATGCAGTGCGGTTTTTCGTCCGATGCAGTGCGGTTTTCAGTCGGATGAAGTACCCACGCCGATTTGGGTGTCGCGAAAAACAGAGTGTCCGCATTTCGGTAAATTCGAAATTCCTCTTAAACCGTAAAGAATTACAGAGAGTGTTCTACATGAAAAAGTTGCGTCTCGTTGATATCTTTCCAACAGCGTATGATTTGAATTATTCTGACCAGCCGTTCGTAAAAATTTCGCAAAAAAACAGCCGCTGTCTCTCGAAGTCAGCCGCACGATTTTCAAAATTAACTAAAATCCGTAAGGAATATCAAAACTATTTCAATATATGAAAGTTGCGCCTTGTCCGTAGCTTTCCAATGGCGTATCATATGTCTCGTTTCGACAAACGGTTAGAAAACTGGAGCAAAAACAGTACCGAAAATTTCAAAAAATTTGAAAAACAGAGTTCCGCGATGTAGTAAATTTGAAACTGCTCTTAAACCGTAATGAATTAGAGAAAGATTTATATATGAAAAAGATGCGCCTCAACGATATCTATCCAACGGTGTATCATTTGCTTCATTCCAACTAGCGGTTTAGAAAAAACACGAAAAAACGCTCGCTGCCACTCGTCATCCGTTGCACTATTTTCAAAATTGCTCTTAAACCGTGTGAAATCTCGAAAAGTGTTCAACATGTCGAAGTTGCACCTAATCCATAGCTTTTCAATGGTATATTACACGCCTCATTTCGATAAATGGTTAAAAAATTAGAGCGAAAACAGTACCGAAAAAATAACGCGTGCAGTTTTTTCCGACGAGAAGTTCACTAGTCTCTATTGCAGTGCTCGTCGTCAAAATGATGCAGTGCGCTTATGTTGAGCGTGCAGTGCCGAAGTGGTGTGCAGAATAGTTATTCTGCTAATATTA
>NC_041382.1:532709253-532745087 GCF_002162155.2 Triticum dicoccoides | reverse complement strand
GAAGGAGAAAGCATCGCTCAAGCTTGGGGGAGGCTTAAGTCAATGTTATATTCATGCCCCAATCATGAGCTCTCAAGAGAAATGATTATTCAAATTTTTTATGCTCGACTTTCTCTCGGTAATCGCTCCATGCTCGATACTTCTTGTTCTGGATCTTTTATGATGAAGACTATTGAATTCAAATAGGATTTATTGGAAAGAATTAAATGCAACTCTGAAGATTCGTACCTCGGCGAAGGTAAGGAGTTAGGTATAACGCCTAAGTTTGATTATCTTAAATCTTTTATGGATACCGATGCTTTCCGTGAATTTAGCACCAAATATAGACTTGACTCTAAGATAGCAGCTTCTTTCTGTGAATCCTTTGCTACTCATGTTGATCTCCCTAAGGATAAGTGGTTTAAATATAATCCTCCCATTGAAGTAAAAGTAGTTGATCCTATTAAAGTTGAAGAAAAGACTATCACTTATGATGATCATGTTGTTCCTGTTGCTTATATTGAGAAGCCACCTTTCCCTGTTAGAATAAAGGACCATGCTAAAGCTTCAACTGTGGTTAACAAAAGTAATATTAAGAGACATAAACCCCCTGAGCAAATTAAAGTTGAACCTAATATTGCTATGGTTAATGATCTCTTGGCTGATAATATTGATGGGCATGTTATTTACTTCTGCAATGAAGCTGCTAGAATTTCTAGACCTGATGCTAAAGATAAACATAGACCTGTTGTAGGCATGCCTATTATTTCTGTTAAAATAAGAGATCATTGTTATCATGGCTTATGTGATATGGCTGCTAGTGCAAGTGCAATACCTCATTCCTTATACCAAGAAATTATGCATGATATTGCACCTGCTGAGATAGAAGAGATTGATGTTACAATTAAGCTTGCCAATAGAGATACTATTTCACCAGTTGGGATTGTTAGAGATGTTGAACTCTTGTGTGGGAAAGCTAAATACCCTGCTGATTTTCTTGTTCTTGGTTCCCCACAAGATGACTTTTGTACCATTATATTTGGTAGACCCTTCTTGAATACTGTTAATGCTAAAATAGACTGCAATAAGGATATTGTTTCTGTTGGTTTAGGGGATATGTCTCATGAGTTTAATTTTGCTAAATTTTGTAGACAACCCCATGATAAAGAATTGCCTAGTAAAGATGAAATTATTGGTCTTGCTTCTATTGTCGTGCCTCCTACTGATCCTTCAGAACAATATTTGCTAGACCATGAAAACGTTATGTTTATGAATGAAAGAAGGGAAATAGATGAAGTATTCTTTAAACAGGGACCTATTCTAAAACACAACTTGCCTATTGAAATCCTAGGGGATCCTCCTCCACCCAAGGGTGATCCCGTGTTTGAGCTTAAACCATTGCCTGATACTCTTAAATATGCTTATCTTGATGAAAAGAAGATATATCTTGTTATTATTAGTGCTAACCTTTCAGAGCATGAAGAAGAGAGATTATTGAAAATTATGAAGAAGCACCGTGCTGCTATTGGATATACTCTTGATGATCTTAAGGGCATTAGTCCCACTCTATGTCAACACAAAATAAATTTGGAGAAAGACGCCAAACCAGTTAGTGATCACCAACGACGGCTAAATCCTAAGATGAAAGAAGTGGTAAGAAAGGAAATATTAAAGCTCCTTGAAGCAGGTATAATTTATCCCATTGCTGATAGTCAGTGGGTAAGTCCTGTCCATTGTGTCCCTAAGAAGGGAGGTATTACTATCGTTCCTAATAATAAAGATGAATTGATTCCGCAAAGAATTGTTACAGGTTATAGGATGGTGATTGATTTCCGCAAATTAAATAAAGCTACTAAAAAGATCATTACCCTTTGCCTTTCATTGATCAAATGCTAGAAAGATTATCCAAACATACACATTTTTGCTTTCTAGATGGTTACTCTGGTTTCTCTCAAATACATGTGCCAGCTGATGATCAAGAAAAGACTACTTTCACTTGCCCTTTCGGCACCTTTGCTTATAGACGTATGCCTTTTGGTTTATGTAATGCACCCGCTACCTTTCAAAGATGCATGATGGCTATATTCTCTGACTTATGTGAAAAGATTTGTGAAGTTTTCATGGATGATTTCTCTGTTTATGGATCCTCTTTTGATGATTGCTTGAGCAACCTTGATTGAGTTTTGCAGAGATGTGAAGAAACTAACCTCGTCTTAAATTGGGAGAAGTGCCACTTTATGGTTAATGAAGGTATTGTCTTGGGGCATAAAATTTCTGAAAGAGGTATTGAAGTTGACAAAGCTAAAGTTGATGCTATTGAAAAGACGATGCCGTGTTTGTAAGTGCATCTAGTGCCACCCCTAGTTGGTTTTGGAGTATTGGCGACAAACCTGGTTGAGGGACTAATGTGTTTGTGAGAATTGCAGGATAACACAGGTAGTAGTCCCTCATTGATTTGGTTTACCTACCGGATATGACCCCTAAAAATGTGTGAAGACATTGAAGATAATGGTGGTATGTGAAGATATTCACATTGAAGACTATGACATGAGAAGACATCGCTTGAAGACTTTGGAGCGCGAAGACATAGTTGTTTCGTAGTTTCATTTTCTTCTTTGTTGAGTCACAGGAACTACCGTACTATTAAGTGGGGTCCAAGTGAACATAGTTAGAATGACTAAAGTGATGCTCAAACAAATCCTAAGTCTTCGAGTGAAGACAATGAGAGCAAATCTTATCCAGAGCTGGATAAGTCAGCTTTACTTGTAGCCCAAGTCAAGCTGCCGCGTGTGTTTGTAAACTGACCGTTGGAACACGTGTCAGTTCATTAGTGACCCAGGGTCATTTCAGACAAATCAGGTTGGGTTGCCTAGTGGCTATACCCCCTACACCATAAATTGGTGGCTGCTCAGAGTTAGTGCACAGCTTTTGTCGTTTGAGAGCAACCCACCTCCGAAGCCTTTGAGAGAGAAATCCTTGCGAGGACAAAGCCCTAAACACCCAGAGCCAAAGAGTGTTAGGCATCACTGAAGTCTTCCTGTCTGTGTGATCTTAAGACTTGTTACACTTGAGGACTGTGAATCCTCCAGCCGGTTAGGCGTCGCGTTCTGAGCATCCAAGAGTCATTATGGATCGCCAGTGAACGAAGTCTGTGAAGGTTTGGAAGTCTACCTTGAAGACTTACCTGCGTGATTGGGCGAGGACTGGGTGTCCTTAGCTCAAGGGGAATAAGGTGAAGACGCGGTCTTCTGAGTTGAATCTCAGCCTCCCTAACCAGACGTACAGTTGTCACAGCAACTGGAACTGGTCCAACAAATCCTTGTCTTCACCAAGCAACTGGTTCTATCTCTTCCTTCTATTTATTTACAGTTGGTCTTTGTGAAGTCATTGCCTGTCTGCATTATCTGTTTGTCTTCACTGTGTGACTGTTTGTTCTAATTGGCTTCATACTATCTTCCATCCTGATCCATATTGCCTAGCTGCTATTTGTCTTCGTGCTTTCACTTCATTGTATACTTGACTATGGCTTGCCTAGTGTAGTCTACCTTCCGTTGCATGTTAATAGGTTCATTTCTATCGTTTGTCTTTGAAACTTCCATGTTTTGAAGACTTCCATAAAAATCGCCTATTCACCCCCCTCTAGTCGATCACTAGCATTTTCAATTGGTATCAGAGCAAGGTACTCCCTTGTTCTGTGTAATTCGGTTTAACCACCTAGAGTTTCAGCTATGTCGACTGTAGGGATAATCAAAGTCTCCGTTGCATGCCCCGTCTTCGATGGAACCGAATATCCCTACTGGAAGAATAAGATGCACATGCATCTTGAAGCCATTGATGTCGACCTCTGGTATGTCATCAAGAATGGCGTTCCCAAGACTGGTGAAGGTGTTACCCCTGCTGATGTCAAGAAGTTTGTTCAACTGGATTCTACTGCCAAGAACATCGTCTGTGGTCATCTGACCAAAGGACAGTATGGCCGTGTGAGTGCTCTAGAAACATCGAAGCTAGTCTGGGACTGGCTCTCCAAGGTCAACGAAGGCGTCTCAACCCAGAGAGATCAAAGGATCAGTGTCCTTCGCAACCTCTTCAACCGCTTCAAGAGAAACGACAATGAGAATGGTCAGCTTACGTTTGATCGCCTCATTGACATCACAAATGAGCTTCAAGCTCTCGATGCTACTGAGATAACCAAGCATGAAATCGTCAAGACGCTCCTGAGATCACTTGACAGCTCGTTTGACACCCTAGCCCTGATGATTCAAGAACGCCTTGACTTCAAGACACTCGATCCGTCTGACATACTTGAAAGGCTCAACACACATGAGTTTCAGCTTTCTAAGAAAAGAGATATCTACGGTCCCAACTATGGCCGAACTCGCGCCTTGAAGGCAAAAGCTGTTTCCTCATCTGAAGAAGAATCTGACTGCAGTTCTGATGATCCTGAAGATATTGGAAAGGAGCTTGCTATGCTTGTGAAGAAGTTCCAGAAGTTCACTAGGAAGAAAGGCTTCAGAAAGTCTTCACGATCCAGCTCAAGGAATGATGAAGCTTCCACTCATGACTACAAGAAGAGAACATGCCACAAGTGCAAGAAACCTGGTCACTACATCTCTGTGTGTCCGCAGTGGGACAATGAGAACAAGATGAAGAAGAAGAGCAAGGAATGTGATTCTGATGACAAGAAGAAGAAGAAGAAATACTCAAATTCGTCTTCAAAGTCTTCATCACACAAGAAGAGCTCATCTGGCAAGGCTCGTGTGTTTGTTGGCAAGGAAATGGACTCAGAGGAGGAGTCTGCTTCTGAGGAGGCGGAGGTGGAGTCTGAGGAGGAGTCTGACTCTGGCGTTGCAAGTCTAGCTACAGCCTACGTTGCCAAGTCCATCTTCAACACTGAAGACAATGGCCTCATCACCTACGCTAATGCTAATGACAAGGATGACTCTGCTCCCACCTATTGCTTCATGGCACGTGGTGCCAAGGTAAACTCACGCAATGCTCACTATCAAACATTCAGTGAAGATGATTCTGATTGTGATTCCAAACCCAGCTACAAAACACTTGCTAGAATTGCAACCGAACAACAGAAAGCTATGGAACATATTCAAAAACTGTTAGACAAAAGCGATGACCTGTTGGACACGGAAATGACTCGATCTCAGTCCTTAATTGAAAACATAAAAAATCTTCATGTTAAGTATGAGGAACTTGAAAGTCGTCATGAAACGCTCTCAACAACTCATGAAAAGCTTTCCTATGATTATCTTCAAAGGAAGCAAGAACTTGAGAAATTGAGAGCAATTCATGAAGATCTTCAAAAGGAAAACGAGTCACTTCGCGCTCAATAGATCAGTCCCGCTCAGGAAGGATTTGAACCACCATGTCTAAAATGCCTTGAGCGTGATAACGCTACTTCTGTTGCTGAATGTTCTACTGCTGCTACTATTGCAATATCTTCAACTGTTGATGTGGTAACTAACCCCTCTGTTGAGGATGCCACTGCTATTGCTGTTGAAAATGCTAGGTTGAAGACATTGCTTGAAACAGGGATGTACAAAAGTCTCAAAGGGCATTAGACACTATGTGATGTCCTCAAAAGGCAGATTCTGAACCGAAACCCTAGGAAAGAGGGTGTTGGGTTCGAAAGGAGAATGAATGCTGATGACTCTTACTGGAAGCCTGAGCAATACCCCAAAACCACATGGGTTGCTGCAAAGGAACCTTCAGTGGATCCATCCACCCTATCTGGCTTCACTTGTGCTAACCCTATTATCATTGATGAATCCTTTGATGCAAACTATAAACTGTTTAAGAATCAGAATGGTGAAGTTATTGCCAGGTATTTTGGTACTAACTGCAGGAATGGGCCACCTATGATGAAAGTCTGGGTGCCCAAAAGGTGTCTGGAGAATCTTCCTGTGAATGTCGTCATGACACCACAAGGGAAGAAGACAAACCCCAGACCACAGGCTTCATATGGTCCAAAGGCTTCATACAGACAGAGGACTCACCTGAGTCGCACTAACACAAATGTTTTGCAGGGAAACCATACTCAGGCCTATGAATATGAGCATGTTTCATCAAACCACCATGTTCATAGGACCAAGAACTACTCTGCTTATTCTTATGAGTATTATTCACCTCCCGCAAGACTATTTGCTAGGGCTCCAAATCCAAAGTTCTCAGATGCTGCACTTAGACTCATTGCTTCGAAGCCACCCCTGAAGATGTGGGTGGCTAAGAAAGCTTAACTCTCTTTTGCAGGGAAAGGTCTCCAGCCGAAAATCAAATGCGTCTGAAGCTATTGCTGGGGACCTAAAACATCTTGTGGGGCACAAGATAAAATGCCCAAATGATCTTATTATGTATTTCATTCCTGAGTCGCTTAACATGCATCCTATCAGTTCTAACCTGGGTCTGAGCTTTCATTCACTTGCTCGTCAAATGCTTATGCTTCACAATACTCTTCGTGAAGCCTATCCCCTAACTATTCTATAGGGTATGACACCAGCTGCTTCAGAATGGATTCTTGATAGTGGATGCACTAATCATATGAGTGGTGATCAAAGTCTTCTCATGGACTCAACCTTACATCCATCTGAGAAGAGTCACATCACATTTGCTGACATTGGTAAAAGCAAGGTATTGGGTCTAGGTAGAGTTGCAATCTCAAAGGATCAGCACATGAATAAAGTGATGCTTGTTGAATCCCTTGGTTTCAATTTAATGTCTGTCTCAATGCTTTGTGACTTGAACATGATTGTGATATTTGGAAAATACCGTTGCCTTGTTCTAATGGAATCTGACAAGTCTCTAGTCTTTGAAGGGTATCGCAAAGATGATTTGTATATGGTAGATTTCTCAGCAGGACCATAGCTTGCCGTATGTCTTCTTGCAAAAGCTTCAGAGTGCTGGCTCTTGCATCGGAGGCTAGGGCATGCTGGCATGAGGAACTTGCATACTCTCGCAAAGAAGAAGCACGTCATAGGCATCGAGGGCGTCAAGTTCAAGAAGGATCACTTATGCGGTGCCTGCGAAGCTGGAAAGATGACGAGAGCCAAGCATCCCTCGAAGACAATCATGACAACAACTCAACCTTCGAACTGCTACACATGGACCTTTTCGGCCCTACTCACTACTCTACTCTAACTACTACTGCTTGTCTCTATGGCTTCGTCATTGTTGATGATTATTCAAGGTATACATGGGTACACATAATCATCTACAAGACTGAAGTGCAGGATGTCTTCAGACGCTTCGCCAATCGAGCCATGAACAACTATGGCGTCAAGATCAAGCACATCAGAAGTGACAATGGCACAGAATTCAAGAACATCAGCCTTGACACTTATCTTGATACCTTGGGTATCACTCATGAGTTCTCAGCTCCATACACGCCGCAGCAGAATGGCATCGTGGAACGCAAGAACAGAACACTCATTGAGATGGCAAGGACGATGCTTGATGAATACAAGACTCCAAGAAAGTTTTGGCCCGAAGCCATTGATACTGCATGCCATGTCATCAACCGTGTTTATCTTCACAAGCTTCTGAAGAAGACATCCTATGAACTCCTTACTGGTAAGAAGCCAAATGTCAGTTACTTCAGAGTATTTGGTGCTAGGTGTTGGATCAAGGATCCACTTCACACTTCAAAATTTGCACCGAAAGCACATGAAGGTTTTAAGCTTGGTTACAGAAAGGATTCGCACTCCTACAGAGTCTTCAACCTCTTTCACTATAAAGTGGTTGAAACTATAGATGTGCGGTTCAATGAGACTAACGGCTCGCAAAGAGAGCACCTGCCAAATGTGCTAGATGAAATTCCACCTAGTGAATCCATCCAGCTTATGGGAACTGGAGAAATCATACCATCTGAAGCTCAGGCTGAAGAGGAACTTATCATTTCCGCACCCAATCAACCTGAAGACAATGCTCAACCTGAAGACAATCCTCCTAATGATGACAATGATCAGCAAGGGCAAAATCTTCGTCCAGTTCATCCTCGTGTTGCAAATGAAGTACAGATTGAGAAGATAATTGATAGCATAAATGCACCTGGTCCACTCACTCGTTCAAGGGCAACACAGCTAGCATATTTCTGTGGGCACTTTGCATTTGTCTCAATATCTAAACCCAAGAAAGTTGATGAAGCCTTCATGGAACCTGAATGGATTCATGCTATGCAAGAAGAGCTTCAACAGTTCGAGCTAAACAATGTGTGGGAACTGGTCAAGCGTCCTGATCCTCGTAAACACAATATCATAGGCACTAAATGGATATATCACAACAAGCAAGATGAGCATGGTCAAGTTGTCAGAAACAAGGCTCGTCTCGTTGCTCAAGGATACACTTAAGTTGAAGGAATTGACTTCGATGAAACATTTGCTCCCGTGGCAAGGCTTGAAGCCATTCGCATAATGCTAGCCTACGAAAATCATCATAACATCCTCCTGTATCAAATGGATGTGAAGAGTGCTTTTCTCAATAGCAAGATTGAAGAAGTGTATGTTACACAACCGCCTGGCTTTGAAGATCCAAAACACCCTGATATGGTATACAAGCTCAATAAGGCACTGTATGGCCTCAAACAAGCCCCTCGTGCTTGGTATGACACACTCAAAGACTTCCTGAAGAGCAAAGGCTTCAAACCTGGTTCCCTGGATCCCACACTCTTCACGAAGACATATGATGGTGAACTGTTTGTGTGCCAAATATATGTGGATGATATTATCTTTGGGTGCACAAATCAAAAATATGGTGATGAGTTTGGACACATGATGCAAGAGCAATATCAAATGTCCATGATGGGTGAGCTGAAGTTCTTCCTTGGTCTTCAAATACGTCAACAAAGCAACGACATCTTCATATCTCAAGAGAAATACCTCAAAGACTGCCTGAAGAAGTTTGGAATGCAAGACTGCAAAGGTTACACGACGCCAATGCCAACCAAGAGTCATCTGGGCCCTGACGCCAATGGTAAAGAGTTCGATCAAAAGGTATACCGCTCCATGATTGGTTCTTTACTTTATTTATGTGTATCTAGGCCAGATATCATGCTTAGTGTTTGCATGTGTGCCCGATTCCAAGCGGCACCAAAGGAATCGCATCACTTAGCTGTGAAGAGAATTCTTCGATATTTGGCTTACACCCCAACATTAGGATTATGGTATCCAAAGGCCTCAGAGTTTGATCTAGTTGGATTCTTAGATGCTGATTATGCTGGTGACAAGTTGGATCGCAAGTCTACATATGGCACATGTCACTTTCTGGGACGATCACTTGTCTGTTGGTCTTCAAAGAAGCAGAATTGTGTATCTCTCTCCACTGCTGATTCTGATTCTGAATACATTGCTGCCGGATCTTGCTGCGCTCAGCTTCTACGGATGAAGCAAACACTCAAAGACTATGGCATCCATCTGAAGCAAGTACCACTCTACTGCGACAATGAAAGTGCCATCAAGATTGCCAACAACCCAGTTCAGCACTCGAAGACAAAGCACATTCAGATCCGTCATCACCTTCTCAGAGATCATATCATGAAGGAATATATTGATATCATTCACGTCAACACTGAAGAGCAACTGGCAGATATCTTCACAAAGCCCTTGGATGAGAAAAGGTTTTGCAAGTTGTGGTGTGAGCTAAATATCTTGGAATCCTCAAATGTCCCGTGATCAGGCACACATCCTAACACTTATGCATGTTGATGACTTAGATGTGCAACACACGAAGTAACATATATCTTCAATTAATGAAGACTTACACTCTAAGTGTGAATACATTAACGCAGAATTTGACTTCGGAGCGCCACGATAATTGTGCGTCGTGTATGGGTCTAATACTTCCTATACGGTGGGTAACGCCACCAACAAACTTTTGCTTGGAGTGTTTTCTGTTGGTGTTACATTTGCAAAATCTTCGCGTTTGTTTTGTATTCAATATTAACATGACTTCATGTTTATCTTCACTATATTGATTTGGTCTTATTCAGATATATTCATATATTAGCGTTTTGTCCTCTACAGCATTCACTTATAGCTTTGTCTTCTCGTTTGAATCTTTTGAACTAAGTGAATGTGATCGGACCCTAACCTCTCTATGCTCTCGTCTCAAATCTATCTATCCAAATCATATGCATTCTATTGAAACTGTCGAATGTATTCTCTACGTCCTTGTCAACAGAAGACACAGAGACAAACATTAAATCTGATTTAAATGCTCAATCCTTTTTGCCTGAAATCCGGAGAAGCGGGAACGACCACCCGACAATCCAGACATGCGTGGGAACATGGAACAACCTCCAATGTGTTGCATGTTCGCCACATGTCCTTCAGATGTGAACCGCCAGGGGCACCTGCGTAATTACGTTGTGCCGTCCCTGTCCTTATAAATACACGCCACACCCCAATCATTATCTCTTGTTCCACTTCTCCTTCTCGCACAAACCCTAGCACCACCGCTGGCTCTCGACGATGCCGGCGACGAAGCGCTTAGCTGCCGCGACCTCACCGACGCTGCCCTCACGCCAGCCGCGGACATCGTCTTCTCCGTCGTCGCCGTAGGTGTCCTCCGTCGCCAAGTTAGGGCATGGAAGATTGAACTGCTCGGCCTCATCTTCTACTTCGTCTAGTAGTTCTTCGTGTGGTAAATAAAACCTCTTTTTACGGTCCTTTTGATCCAATAGATTCATCATTTTCAACCACAAGTGGTTTGTGTCCCTACAAATTTGGATCTATCCTGTTCTGCATCTCATAACATGCCTAGTATATTCACTTATGCTTCACAAAGTAGTTAGATTCCGCACTTGTACTTATTCTTGGATTTGTACAAATATGGAACCAACTCTCAACATATGAGTGAATGTCTTCGCACTATGAGGTCAATGTCTTCTAAACTGATTTATCTTCAAAATCTTCTGAGAATGCATATGACCTCTTCCCCTTCCCTCGCATCTCTAATGCTGTCATAGGTACATGTCCGTGGGAGAATCCCTTGGTTCTCATAGTCTGCATTCATTTTCAGAGTTCTTACAGCATCACATCAATTCTCCAGAAGCTAGTTCCTGTATAACCAGCAGACGGAAGCCTTTGACAGTTTTGAAGCCATTAAGTCTGAACTACATGGCTGCAGATAAGTCAGCAAGGAAGGGAGGCAGGAAGCATCGTGGGGATACATCAAAGGATTTTCCTGAAGATCTCTATGAACTGTACAAGACTGATCCTGAAGAGGATTACAATCAGCGCAAAACACGAATCCAATGGATTCGAAGATATTGGGCAGAGCAATGGTTCAAATACAAGTTCGTTACCAAGGAGTATGCTTAGAAGAATGCCCTCAAGTGTCCTTGGGGTGATATTCTCTTTCGAAATCTTCAGCCCTATTGCTCAGGGTTTGTACCCGTGTATGGTTCGTGGACCATAGCCTGCAAATGCCGATCCATCATCACTGCTATGGTGTCGTGACGACATTCTGTTCAAGCGCAACCTTCAGTTTGCCAAAGCATCTGCCAAAGAGAACAAGAAATCGCTTGGGTTAGACTTCAACCCAGGTCCCTCTGCTCCTCGTGCCAATGGCACACGCAATGCTAAACCTAATATTGTTGGGCCCTTCTACAACCTTTAAGGTCTCATCACCCACATTATGGTTCAAGGGGCAGCCGTGGATCACTCTGCAGATGATGTTGATTCCGACGAAGCGCCTGCACCACCGAAGCCTGCGAAGCAGAAGAAACCCAAGGCTTCGAAGCCATCCACTGCACCAAGTGTTTCGCGAGCAAAGCCTCTGGCCACCGCTCCTCCTGCACCAAGTGTGCATTCTGAAGATCTCTCTCGCATCTCCATGTTTGAGAAGAGGAAGAAGCCCATGCAAACTACTGGTCAAGCATTGACCCCAGTTGCCATTCTGAGGAATGAGAACGAAGCCATTGATCTATCAAGTGACAATGATCTTGGCGATGATGCTCTTCAGCTGCTAATAAAGAGCAAGCAAGAGGCGAAAATCTTCAATGATCTTCCCCTCTTCAATGTGGACATCCTGAACAAGTTCATTGATGACTGGTTTGACAGCCCAAACCTCAGTTTTGATGATTTTCAACTCGCTATTGGCCTCAGCGTTTCCTTCCATGAAGCCATTGCTCCTGAGCTGGCTCTAGCTTAGAGAATTTTTGAACTGAAGCACAAGATTGACTATGAAAAGGCTCAGTTCAAGAAGCACATGGCCCAGCTCAGTGTGACATACGTCCAAAACTTCAAGCAAATGATGAATGAGCTCAAGGAGGCATTTCACAAGAAACGTGATGAAGCTAAAGGTTCTCGAGAGCGCATGAAACATCTGGCTGGAAAATGTGTTCAAGCCTACAATGAAGTTGAGAAGTGCAAGGCACTTGGGCGTCCTGGCATCGACCCCAAGATGGCTGCCGAGAAGAAGAAGCCTACTATGGCCCCCAGCTGAAGCATCAAGGTGGGAAGAACCTCACATTGTCTTCCCCGCCAGTATGACAGGCATGAAGCCTAAGGTCCCCACAGTGGCTTCGGAGCTCAAGAAAACAAGGGCAGCTGAAACCAAAGCCCATAAGCGCAAGACCAAGAACACCACTAACAATGCTTCACTGACCAAGAAGAAAGATCGGGCTGCTCCGACAGATCCCCTTGTCGTCGAGCCAATCTCAGTGGCTCGTCCTGCGTCAGAACACCGTGAGTGTCAGTTGATAGTTCATGAGCCTACTACCACAGAGGCTCCTGAAGCTGAAGAAGATCCAGCTGTTGAACCCACCGCAGCTGAATACATTGGTCCCCAAGACAATGTTGAAGATGATGAAGTCCTTCCTCAGATCGAGCACAACATGGTATCATCGCCTGTTCTGACGAACAGCGAACTCATCAGCATTGGTCGTCCTTTGACGCCAATTGCTCAGGATGACTCATGGGCTGATCACCCTCAAGACTCCCCCTATCAAGAATCACCAAGTACTCCCCCACCTCAAGCCACCACTCCGGTTCTTGAAGATGATTACTTTGTGGCCCAGCCGACTCCCTCACCAAAGGCGTCACCAGCGTTTCGCAGGCTTCGCAAAGGACCAAGGCCACAAGTCACTCTTTCAAGTGTTCCAGAAGGAGAAGAGCACCACTCAGTATCGCGCCAAGTGTTCCCTGAAGCCACTCCAACTGCGAACATCTCAGAGTCTGAAGCCAAAGCTGCTGAAGACATTCCAGCTGCATCAGTCGATGAACAAAAAGAACCAAGTCAAGAAGAAGAATGTGTTGCTATGCCCCCGTCCAACCAAGAAGTTGTTCTCGAGGAGAACGTGTCTGACCCTCTAGCTACTCAAGTGGAGGTTGAAAATACTGAGGCGGCCACAAACACCAATACTGAGGCCAATGACGTTGTCATGGCTGAAGCAAATGTGGCGTTTGAAGCTAATATGGCGCTAGAAGTGAATGCACCTGAAGCCAATGCTGCACCTGAAGCAAATCCACAGCTCGAAGACAATGCCTCTTCTCCTGTACCACCTCCTAGGCCACACACCATTGAGCAAGCATTCTATCAAGGTCAACTTACCACCGTCCGCTAGCCCATTCTGGTTCCTCCACCTGCTGCTGGTCTGCAATTTTACTATCATGTGGAGCACAGGCCTCAGGTCCAGAAGCCAAAGCCTAGGCTGCCAAGGTTTCCTGGTACTGCAACTTCACCAAGATCATTTAATCTGAATGGCTTCAAGGCACACAACACATTCTTTGACAGTGCCAAGAACCCCTACACAAGGCCAAGAATTTCATCAGATCGATTCTGGAGTTATCTGATACGTCTCCAACGTATCTATAATTTTTGATTGTTCCATGCTGTTATATTATCAACCTTGGATGTTTTATATGCATTTATATGCTATTTTATATGATTTTTGGGACTAACCTATTAACCTAGAGCCCAGTGCCAGTTTTTGTTTTTCCTTGTTTTAGAGTATCGCAGAAAAGGAAAATCAAACGGAGTCCAATTGACCTGAAACTTCACGAAACTTATTTTTGGACCAGAAGAATCCCACGGAGTATCGGAGATGGACCAGGAGAGTCACGGGCTGCCCACGAGGGTGGAGGCGCACCCACCCCCCTGGGCGCGCCCCCTGCCTCGTGGACAGCCCGAATATCCACCGACATACTTCTTCCTCCTATATATACCCATATACCCTAAAACTTCGAGGAACAAAATAGATCAGTAGTTCCGCCGCCAAAAACGTCCATAGCCACCAAAAAACAATCTAGACCCATTCCGGCACCCTGTCTAAGGGGGAATCCCTCTTCGGTGGCCATCTTCATCATCCCGGCACTCTCCATGACGAGGAGGGAGTAGTTCTCCCTCGGGGCTGAGGGTATGTACTAGTAGCTATGTGTTTGATCTCTCTCTCTCTCTCTCTCGTGTTCTTGAGGTGATACAATCTTGATGTATCGCGAGCTTTGCTATCATATTTGGATCCTATGATGTTTCTCCCCCTCTACTCTCTTGTAATGGATTGAGTTTTCCCTTTGAAGTTATCTTATCGGATTGAGTCTTTAAGGATTTGAGAACACTTGATATATGTCTTGCGTGGGATACCCGTGGTGACAATGGGGTATTCTATTGATCCACTTGATGTATGTTTTGGTGATCAACTTGCGGGTTCCGCCCATGAACCTACGCATAGGGGTTGGCACACGTTTTCATATTGACTCTCCGGTAGAAACTTTGGGGCACTCTTTGAAGTACTTTGTGTAGGTTTGAATAGATGAATCTGAGATTGTGTGATGCATATCGTATAATCATACCCACGGATACTTGAGGTGACATTGGAGTATCTAGGTGACATTAGGGTTTTTGATTGATTTGTGTCTTAAGGTGTTATTCTAGTACGAACTCTAGGATAGATTGAACGGAAAGAATAGCTTTGTGTTATTTTACTACGGACTCTTGAATAGATCGATCATAAAGGATAACTTTGAGGTGGTTTCGTACCCTACCATAATCTCTTTGTTTGTTCTCCGCTATTAGTGAGTTTGGAGTGACTCTTTGTTGCATGTTGAGGGATAGTTATATGATCCGATTATGTTATTATTGTTGAGAGAACTTGCACTAGTGAAAGTATGAACCCTAGGCCTTGTTTCAACGCATTGCAATACCGTTTGTGCTCACTTTTATCTTTAGTTACCTTGCTGTTTTTATATTTTCAGATTACAAAAACCTATATCTACCATGCATATACCACTTGTATCACCATCTCTTCGCCGAACTAGTGCACCTATACAATTTACCATTGTATTGGGTGTGTTGGGGACACAAGAGACTCTTTGTTATTTGGTTGCAGGGTTGCTTGAGAGAGACCATCTTCATCCTACGCCTCCCACGGATTGATAAACCTTAGGTCATCCACTTGAGGGAAATTTGCTACTGTCCTACAAACCTCTGCACTTGGAGGCCCAACAACGTCTACAAGAAGAAGGTTGTGTAGTATACATCATTATCAGCAGTGCAATTACTATTCATGCATCTTATACAATCAAGGGTGCATTTTCCCTCATATGCGTCTAGACTGCGAAACCATGGCTGGCCTGCCCTGCCTACAAGAAGCCCTTGAGTGCTTCAGAGATGCTGGCCTTCTACAGTTTGTGACTGCCAAAGAACATTGGAATGAAGAGTTTCTGCTACAATTTTATGCTACCCTCCACATTCGCGGCTACAACAGGGATCCGAAGACTTGGATCCTTGAGTCGATGACAGGCGATGCACACAATGAAGCTAAAGCCCAAGACATCATTGAGCTTACTGCCCTACCCACTCCTGACAAACATTATGAACCAGGTTGTCGGCTACACTAGAATGCTTTGGAGAGCATCTTCCAGAAGCCAGAGCCGAACATGAGCCAAATGCTGAGCATGATGAAGCCACTACGCCATGACGATGACTATCCCAAGGAGTTCTTTGTTGAAGACCTAGAGTATCTGCCCCGCACTATTTACCATATCATCAAGCGAACTCTATGGCCTGTCAAAGGACATTCTCCTGCAACGAAGCTTGAAGGAGGAATGAAGACATTGGTTTTCTATATCTTCAATGGCATCAGCTTCAATGCTCAAGACTTCTTCATCAGACAATTGGCTGCATCTGGCTCTGATATCTTTGGTCTAAAGTTCTATGCTCCATGGGTAATGCGCCTCATCAAGATTCACTCTGCAATCAACTATCAACCTTCTGCACGCAATCATCTCATATTCTTGCCAGAGGTTGATTTGTCTGTCGAAGCCATCTACCCAGAGCCTACCAAAGAGCATGTCTATCTTCACAATGCTAATCACCAAAGCTTCACACAACCCTTGAAGGAGTTTAGGTCGTCGCTCGTGTTTATCCTTTGGCTGGCAACACACGTGCCCCTCGTACCTGAACTGAAGCCACTAAAAGCACAATTGCCCAAAGGCCTCGGAAGCGATCTCGTGTTCTTAATGACCGAGAGCTTCTAGTCGCCCTGCATCAGAAACAGGATAAGCATCATGACTGGCTCAAGCGTCAAATGCAGAGCCTCATGGTGGATGTCAATCGCATTCGCAACCTTGCCACCAAGAATTCCTTTGTCACTCATGAAACCTGTCGCCGATCGTGGAAGAGTCTGACTCTGCTGAGCTCTGAAGATGATCTTCAACAGGATGGCTTCACGGAGAGATTCAAGTTTGATTCCACTCCTCCCCGGAATGCTCACTTGCATCGGACACCCTCACTTGAAGACTCTGAATATTCTTCCTCAGCTGCAACTGTTAATGTGAGAGTCATTGATGACCAAGATGATGCTACTTCACCACCTCCAACTTCAGCGTGTATCGACACTGCACCAAGTTTGTCTGCACCACCAAACCTCAACGACGACCCTGCTGCTTCGCCTACTCCTCATGGGAACGAGTAGCAAGCTCTATGTCTACAAACCTTTTTGGTCACTACTAACAAAAGGGGAGAAGCATATGAGTTGATAGTCTTCAAGCGGGTCCATATGGGTGGTTGCTATACTTTTGCTACATTTGCCAAGTGCTTACAACTCTCGCTTTTGATACATTTGGTTCTTTTGAGTTGTAACACTTAAACTTGATGGTCGTCTGCTACCTTTTCGTCAACTATGTGATGCGATGATAAATTCCGCATGTGCAACGATAAATTCTTCACGAAGTCATTTTGCAGATGTCCATTTTTCATTATGCATGTCACGTTATATCTCTTCATGCATGATGAATTATCTTCATAAGTAGAAGAGGATCTCTACAAGTACAACTTGCCATGTGCATTTGCAGTCAAAAGCAAAATACTTATATGCACATCTTCAGGGGGAGCCTTTTGCTACTTACGAAGACAATACCTCAATCCTTTACAATTTCACATACTTTTATCCCCGTTTAAAACTTCAACCAGTTTGTCATCAAGCACCAAAAAGGGGGAGATTGTAAGTGCATCTAGTGCCACCCCTAGTTGGTTTTGGAGTATTGACGACAAACCTGATTGAGGGACTAATGTGTTTGTGAGAATTGCAGGATAACACAGGTAGTAGTCCCTCATTGATTCGGTTTACCTACCGGAGATGACCCCTAAAAATGTGTGAAGACATTGAAGATAATGGTGGTATGTGAAGATATTCACATTGAAGACTATGCCATGAGAAGACATCGCTTGAAGACTTTGGAGCGCAAAGACATAGTTGTTTCGTAGTTTCATTTTCTTCTTTGTTGAGTCATAGGAACCACCATACTGTTAAGTGGGGTCCAAGTGAACATAGTTAGACTGACTAAAGTGATGATCAACCAAATCCTAAGTCTTCGAGCGAAGACAATGAGAGCAAATCTTATCCAGAGCTGGATAAGTCAGCTTTACTTGTAGCCGAAGTCAAGCTGCCGCGTGTGTTTGTAAACTGACCATTGGAACACGTGTCAGTTTCTTAGTGACCCAGGGTCATTTCGGACAATTCAGGTTGGGTTGCCTAGTGGCTATAAATAGCCCACCCCCTACACCATAAATTGGTGGCTGCTCAGAGTTCGTGCACGGCTTTTGTCATTTGAGAGCAACCCACCTCCAAAGCCTTTGAGAGAGAAATCCTTGCAGGACAAAGCCCTAAACACCCATAGCCAAAGAGTGTTAGGCATCACTAAAGTCTTCCTGTCTGTGTGATCTGAAGACTTGTTACACTTGAGGACTGTGAATCCTACAGCCGGTTAGGCGTCGCGTTCTGAGCATCCAAGAGTCATTGTTGATCGCCGGTGAATGAAGTCTGTGAAGGTTTGGAAGTCTACCTTGAAGACTTACCTGAGTGATTTGGCGAGGACTGGGTGTCCTTAGCTCAAGGGGAATAAGGTAAAAACACAGTCTTCTGAGTTGAATCTCAGCCTCCCTAACCAGACGTACAGTTGTCACAGCAACTGGAACTGGTCCAACAAATCCTTGTCTTCACCAAGCAACTGGTTCTATCTCTTCCTTATCTTTATTTACAGTTGGTCTTTGTGAATTCATTGCCTATATGCATTATCTGTTTGTCTTCACTGTGTGACTGTTTGTTCTGATTGGCTTCATACTATCTTCCATCCTGATCCATACTGCCTAGCTGCTATTAGTCTTCGTGCTTTCACTTCATTGTATACTTGACTATGGCTTGCCTAGTGTAGTCTACCTTCTGCTACATGTTAATAGGTTCATTTCTATCGTTTGTCTTCGAAACTTCCATGTTTTGAAGACTTTCATAAAAATCACCTATTCACCCCCCTCTAGTCGATCACTAGCACTTTCAGTGTCCCAAGGACATCAAAGGTATAAGAAGTTTCCTTGGTCATGCCGGTTTTTATAGGAGATTCATTAAAGATTTCTGAAAAATTTCCCGTCCTCTGACTAACCTATTACAAAAAGATATTCCTTTTGTCTTTGGTGATGATTGTGTAGAAGCATTTGAAATACTTAAGAAGGCCTTGATTTCTACACCTATTGTTCAGCCACCTGATTGGAATTTACCCTTTGAAATCATGTGTGATGCTAGTGATTATGTTGTAGGTGCTGTTCTAGGACAAAGAGTTGATAAAAAATTAAATGTTATTCAATATGCTAGTAAAACTCTAGACAATGCCCAGAGAAATTAAGCTACTACTGAAAAAGAATTCTTAGCGGTTGTATTTGCTTGTGATAAGTTCAGACCTTATATTGTTGATTCTAAAGTAACTATTCGCACTAATCATGCTGCTATTAAATATCTTATGGAAATGAAAGATGCTAAACCTAGACTTATTAGATGGGTTCTCCTGCTACAAGAATTTGATTTGCATATTATTGATAGAAAGGGAGCTGAGAACCCAGTTGCAGACAACTTATCTAGGTTAGAAAATGTCCTTGATGACCCACTACCTATTGATGATCGCTTTCCTGATGAACAATTAGCTGTCATAAATTCTTCGCATACTGCTCCATGGTATGTTGATTATGCTAATTACATTGTTGCTAAATTTATACCACCTAGTTTCACATACCAGCAAAAGAAAAAGTTCTTCTATGATTTAAGACATTACTTCTGGGATGACCCACGCCTCTATAAAGGAGTAGATGGTGTTATTAGACTTTGTATACCTGAGCATGAACAGGAACAGATCCTACGCAAGTGTCACTCCGAAGCTTATGGAGGACACCATGTTGGAGACAGAACTGCACATAAAGTATTGCAATCCGGTTTTTATTGGCCTACTCTCTTCAAGGATGTCATAAGTTTGTCTTATCTTGTGATGAATGTCAAAGAATTTGTAATATTAGTAGACATCAAGAAATGCCTATGAATTATTCACTTGTTATTGAACCATTTGATGTTTGTGGCTTTGATTATATGGGATCTTTTCCTTCCTCTAATGGTATACACATATTTTAGTTGATGTTGATTACGTTACTAAGTGGGTAGAAGCTATTCCAACTAGTAGTGCTGATCATAACACCTCCATTAAGATGCTTAAAGAAGTTATTTTTTCAAGGTTTGGAGTCCCTAGATACTAATTGACTGATGGTGGTTCACACTTTATTCATGGTGCCTTTCGTAAAAAGCTTGCTATGTATGATGTTAATCATAGAATTGCATCTCCTTATCACGCACAGTCTAGTGGCCAAGTAGAACTTAGCAATAGAGAGCTTAAATTAATTTTGCAAAAGACTGTTAATAGATCTAGAAAGAATTGGTCCAAGAAACTTGATGATGCATTATGGGCTGATAGAACTGCATATAAAAATCCTATGAGTATGTCTCCATATAAAATGGTTTATGGTAAAGCATGTCACTTACCTCTTGAATTAGAACATAAGGCACATTGGGCTATTAAAGAGCTCAACTATGACTTCAAATTTGCTGGTGAGAAGAGGCTTTTTGACATTAGCTCACTTGATGAATGGAGAACCCAGGCTTATGAAAATGCCAAGCTGTTTAAAGAAAAAGTTAAAAGATGGCATGATAAAAGGATACAAAAGCGTGAGTTCAATGTAGGTGATTATGTATTGTTATACAACTCTCGTTTAAGATTCTTTGCACGCAAACTTCTCTCTAAATGGGAAGGTCCTTACGTCATCGAGGTCTATCGTTCCGGTGCCATAAAAATCAACACCTTCGAAGGCACAAATCCGAACGTGGTGAACGGCCATAGAATCAAACATTATATCTCAGGTAATCCTATAAATGTTGAGACTAATATTATTGAAACCATAACTCCGGAGGAATACATAAGGGACACTTTCTGGAACGTTTCAGACTCCGAAAAGGAATAGGTATGTGGTACGGTAAGTAAACTGACTCCAAAACAGTTCTAATGGCAATATTTCTCTGTTTTGGAATATATAAAAAATAGGAAAATAAGAAGCAGACCGGAAAGGACACGGTGCTTCCACGAGGGTGGAGGGCGCGCCCTACCCCCTGGGCGCGCCCCCTGCCTCGTGGGCACCTCTTGTGCTCTCTGGACTCCGTTTTCTTGCACGATACTTCTTTTGGTCGGTAAAAATTCATTATATAACCTCCCGAAGGTTTTGATCACCGTATCACGTGAATATCCTCTGTTTTTGTTTCGAGCTGTTTCTGCTACATATTTGAGGATCCCGGAGACTCGATCATCCTTCTATGATGGTGAGCCTATGCCTTGGAAGATGGATGACAAGCCTACATCATCAACAACTCCTTGATCAGCACCTTCGAGGAAGGAAACATAAACACATGGGTATGTGCACTCCCCTTGGCAACTGCCAAGCTTGGGGGAGTGCCCCGGTATCGTATCACCATCACTTTTATCTTTACCGTTTTTCTTAATTTGATCCTTTTGATAATATCTTGATCTAGTAGTATAAAGTTTTAGTATGATCTAGTCGTGAGTTTTGCTTTATGATCTTATTATGTAATCGAGTCCGTGAGCTATATATAATAAAGATTAGTGTTGAGTCAAGGGCTTGATTATTTTGCTATGATCTTGAGGGAATAAAATAAAAGAGAAGAAATAAAAAGAAATAAAGAGATCATATGGATCTTATGGAGAGTAATGAGCTCACATATAGAGAGTATGATGAATAAAAGTTGTTGAGAGTTGACAAACATAGTTTTGGTCATCGTTGCAATTAATAGGAAGTAATAAAGAAAGAGAGGTTCACATATAAATATACTATCTTGGACATATTTTATGATTGTGAGCACTCATTAAAGTATGATATGCTAAAGAGTTGACATTGGACAAGGAAGACAACGTAATGGTTTATGTTTTCTTACATCTGAGATAAATTATATTGTCATGGACCATCGAACATGTTGAGCTTGCCTTTCCCTCTCTTGCTAGCCAATTTATTTGCACCGAGTAGAGATACTACTTGTGCTTCCAAATATCCCTAAACCCGTTTTTCCATGAGAGTCCACCATAACTACCTATGGATTGAGTAAGATCCTTCAAGTAAGTTTTCATCGGTGCACGCAATAAAAATTGCTCTCTAAATATGTATGATCTATTAATGTGGAGAAAATAAGCTTTATACGATCTTGTGATGTGGAAGAAATAAAAGCGACAGACTGCATAATAAAGGTCCATATCACAAGTGGCAATATAAAGTGACATTCTTTTGCATTAAGATTTCGTCCATCCAATCATAAAAGAGCATGACAACCTCTGCTTCCCTCTGCGAAGGGACTATCTTTTACTTTTACCCTCTACCTTATATGAGAGTCATGGTGATATTCACCTTTCCTTTTTATATTTTATCCTTTGGCAAGCACAATGTGTAGGGAAGATCTTGATATATATAGCTAATTGGATGTCAGTTTTCATGAACTATTATTGTTGATATTACCCTTGAGGTAAAAAGTTGGGAGGCAAAACTATAATCCCATATCTTTCTCTGTGTCCGATTAAAACTCCATACCCATAAATATTGCATGAGTGTTAGCAATTGTGAAAGACTAGATGATAGTTGAGTATGTGGACTTGTTGAAAAGCTCTTATATTGACTCTTTCCTATGTTATGATAAATTGCAATTGCCTTAATGACTGAGATTAGAGTTTGTTGGTTCTCAATGAAGTTTAGGATTCATACTTGAAATTGTGATTGAATTGTTACTTTAGCATAAGAGATCATATGACAATATATATATGTCGCTGTTCTAAGAATGATCATGATGCCCTCATGTCCGTATTTTATTTTTATCGACACCTCTATCTCCAAACATGTGGACATATTTTCGATTTCGGCTTTTGCTTGAGGACAAGTGAGGTCTAATCTTGAGGGAGTTGATACGTCCATTTTGCATCATGCTTTTATATCGATATTTATTGCATTATGGGCTGTTATTACACATTATGTCACAATACTTATTCCTATTCTCTCTTATTTAACAAGGTTTACATGAAGAGGGGGAATGCCGGCAGCTGGAATTCTAGGCTGGAAAAGGAGCAAATATTAGAGACCTATTCTGCACATCTCCAAAAGTCCTGAAACTTCACGGGAGCATGTTTCAGAATATATAAAAATATTGGGCGAAATAAGTACCAGAGGGGGGCCACCCACTGTCCATGAGGGTGGGAGGCGCGCCCTACCCCCCTGGACGCGCCCCCTGCCTCGTGGGCCCCTGGTGGCCCTCTGATGCCCATCTTTGGCTATATGGAGTCTTTCATCGAGGAAAAAAATCATAAGCAAGCTTTCGGGAAGAAACTCCGCCGCCATGAGGCAGAACCTTGGTGGAACCAATCTAGGGCTTCGGCAGAGCTATTCTGCCGGGGAAACTTCCCCCCGGGAGGGGGAAATCATCACCATCGTCATCACCAACGATCCTTTCATCGGGAGGGGGTCAATCTCCATCAACATCTTCACCAGCACCATCTCATCTCAAACCCTAGTTCATCTCTTGTATCAATCTTTGTATCCAAACCTCAGATTGGTACCTGTGGGTTGCTAGTAGTGTTGATTACTCCTTGTAGTTGATGCTAGTTGGTTTACTTGGTGGAAGATCATATGTTCAGATCCATTATGCACATTAATACCCCCCTGATTATGAACATGAATATGCTTTGTGAGTAGTTACGTTTGTTCCTGAGGACATGGGAGAAGTCTTGCTATAAGTAGTCATGTGAATTTGGTATTCGTTCGATATTTTGATGAGATGTATGTTGTCATCCCTCTAGTGGTGTCATGTGAATGTCGACTACATGACACTTCACCATTGGTTGGGCCTAGAGGGAGGCATTGGGAAGTAATAAGTAGATGATGGGTTGCTAGAGTGACAGAAGCTTAAACCCTAGTTTATGCGTTGCTTCGTAAGGGGCTGATTTGGATCCATATGTTTCATGCTATGGTTAGGTTTACCTTAATACTTCTGTTGTAGTTGCAGATGCTTGCAATGGGGGTTAATCATAAGTGGGATGCTTGTCCAAGTAAGGACAGTACCCAAGCACCGGTCCACCCACATATCAAATTATCAAAGTACCGAACGCGAATCATATGAACGTGATGAAAACTAGCTTGACGATAATTCCCATGTGTCCTCGGGAGTGCTTTCCTTCATATAAGAGTTTGTCGAGGCTTGTCCTTTGCTACAAAAAGGATTGGGCCACCTTGCTGCACCTTATTCAATTTTATTACTTGCTACTCGTTACAAATTACCTTATCACAAAACTATCTGTTACCGATAATTTCAGTGCTTGTAGAGAATACCTTACTGAAAACTGCTTATCATTTCCTTGTGCTCCTCAGTGTGTTCAACACTCTTACTTATCGGAAAGGCTACGATAGATCCCCTACACTTGTGCGTCATCATATTATGGTGGGTGAACAAATTACTGTCGAGCAATTGATAGAATTGAGCATAGTTATGAGAATATCTAGGTATGATCATGTATATAGGCATCATGTCCGTGACAAGTAGACCGACTCCTGCCTGCATCTACTACTATTACTCCACACATCGACCGCTATCCAGCATGCATCTAGAGTATTAAGTTCATAAGAACGAAGTAACACTTTAAACAAGATGACATGATGTAGAGGGATAAACTCATGCAATATGATATAAACCCCATCTTTTTATCCTCGATGGCAACAATACAATACGTGTCGTTTCCCCTACTGTCACTGGGATCGAGCACCGCAAGATTGAACCCAAAGCTAAGCACTTCTCCCATTACAAAAAAGATCAATCTAGTAGGCCAAACCAAACTGATAATTCGAAGAGACTTGCAAAGATAACCAATCATACATAAAATAATTCAGAGAAGATTCAAATATTGTTCATAGATAATCTTGATCATAAACCCACAATTCATCGGATCTCGACAAACACACCGCAAAAGAAGATTACATCGAATAGATCTCCAAGAGAATTGAGGAGAACTTTGTATTGAGATCCAAAGAGAGAGAAGAAGCCATCTAGCTAATAACTATGGACCCGAAGGTCTGAGTTAAACTACTCACACATCATCGGAGAGGCTATGGTGTTGATGTAGAAGCCCTCTGTGATCAATACCCCCTCCGGCGAGCACCGGAAAAGGCCCCAAGATGGGATCTCACAGGTACAGAAGGTTGCGGCGGTGGAATTAGGTTTTCGTGGTGCTCTCTGATGTTTTCAGGGTACGTAGGTATATATAGGAGGAAGAAGTAGGTCGGTGGAGCCACGAGGGTGGAGGGTGCGCCCAGGGGGGTAGGCGCGCCCCCTGCCTCATGGCCTCCTCGTTGATTGCTTGACATCCACTCCAAGTCCTCTAGGTCACGTTTGTTCCAAAAATCACGCTCCCGAAGGTTTCATTCTGTTTGGACTCCGTTGATATTCTTTTTCTGCGAAACACTGGAATAGGCAAAAAAACATCAATTTGGGATGGGCCTCCGGTTAATAGGTTAGTCCCAAAAATAATATAAAAGTGTATAAATAAGCCCATTAAACATCCAAAATAGAATATATAATAGCATGGAACAATCAAAAATTATAGGTACGTTGGAGACGTATCAAGCATCCCCAAGCTTAATTCATGCTCGTCCTCGAGTAGGTAAATGATAAAAACAGAATTTTTGATGTGCGATGCTTCCTACATATTTTTCAATGTAATTTTATTTATTGTGGCATGAATGTTCAAATCCGAAATATTCAAGATAAAAGTTTAATATTGACATAAAAATAATAATACTTCAAGCATACTAACTAAGCAATGATGTCTTCTCAAAATAACATGGCCAAAGAAAGTTATCCCTACAAAATCATATAGTCTGGCTATGCTCTATCTTCATCACACAAAATATTAAATCATGCACAACCCCGATGATAAGCCAAGCAATTGTTTCATACTTTTGATGTTCTCAAACTTTTTCAACTTTCACGCAATACATGAGCATTAGCCATGGACATAGCACTATAGGTGGAATAAAATGGTGGTCGTGGAGAAGACAAAAAGGAGAAGATAGTCTCGCATCAACTAGGCATATCAACGGGCTATGGAGATGCCCATCAATATATATCAATGTGAGTGAGTAGGGATTGCCATGCAACAGATGCACTAGAGCTATAAGTGTATGAAAGCTCAACAAAAGAAACTAAGTGGGTGTGCATCCAACTTGCTTGCTCGCGAAGACCTAGGGCAATTTGAGGAATCCCATCATTGGAATATACAAGCCAAGTTCTATAATGTAAAATTCCCACTAGTTTATGAAAGTGACAACATAGGAGACTCTCTATCATGAAGATCATGGTGCTACTTTGAAGCACAAGTGTGGTAAAAGGATAGTAGCATTGTCCCTTCTCTATTTTTCTCTCATTCTTTTATTTGGGCCTTCTTTCTTTTTCTTTTCTTTTGGCCTCTTCTCTATTTTTTTTATTTTTCGTCCGGAGTCTCATCCCGACTTGTGGGGCAATCATACTCTCCATCATCCTTTCCTCACTGGGACAATGCTCTAATAATGATGATCATCACACTTCTTTTTTACTTACAACTCAATACTTAGAACAAAATATTACTCTATGTGAATGCCTCCGGCGGTGTACCGGGATATGCAATGAATCAAGAGTGACATGTATGAAAAATTTATGAAAGGTGGCTTTGCCACAAATACGATGTCAACTACATGATCATGCATGGCAATATGACAATGATGAAGCGTGTCATAACAAACGGAAAGGTGGAAAGTTGCATGGCAATATAACTTGGAATGGCTATGGAAATGCCATAATAGGTAGGTATGCTGGCTGTTTTGAGGAAGGTATATGGTGGGTGTATAATACCGGTGAAAAGTGCACGGTAATAGAGAGTCTAGCAAATGTGGAAGGGTGAGAGTGTGTATAATCCATGGACTCAACATTAATCATAAAGAACTCACATACTTATTGCAAAAATCTATTAGTTATCGAAACAAAGTACTACACGCATGCTCCTAGGGGGATAGATTGGTAGGAAAAGACCATCGCTCGTCCCTGACCGTCACTCATAAGGAAGACATCAATAAATAAATCATGCTCCGACTTCATCACATAACGGTTCACCATACGTGCATGCTACGGGAATCAAAAACTTCAACACAAAGTATTTCTCAAATTCACAACCACTCAACTAGCATGACTCTAATATCACCATCTCCATATCTCAAAACAATTATCAAGTATCAAACTTCTCATAGTATTCAATGCACTTATAAGAAAGTTTTTATTATGCCTAAAAGAAAATTACCATGATTTTCTAAAGGACTCTCAAAATAATATAAGTGAAGCATGAGAGATAAATTATTTCTATAAAATAAAACCACCACCGTGCTCTAAAAGATATAAGTGAAGCACTAGAGCAAAAACTATATAGCTCAAAAGATATAAGTGAAGCACATAGAGTATTCTAATAAATCCCGATTGATGTGTGTCTCTCTCAAAAGGTGTGTACAGCAAGGATGATTGTGGTAAACTAAAAATCAAAGACTCAAGTCATACAAGACGCTCCAAGCAAAACACATATCATGTGGTGAATAAAAATATAGCTCCAAGTAAAGTTACTGATGAACAAAGACAAAAGAGGGGATACCTTCCGGGGCATCCCCAAGCTTAGGCTTTTTGGTGTTCTTGGATTTTACATTGGGGTTCCTTGGGCATCCCCAAGCTTAGGCTCTTGTCATTCCTTGTTCCATAATCCATCAAATCTTTACCCAAAACTTGAAAACTTCACACCACAAAACTTAACAGAAAATCTCGTAAGCTTTGTTAGCGAAAGAAAACAAAACACCAGTTCAAGTTACTGTAATTAACTCATTCTTTATTTATATTGGTGTTAAACCAACTATATTACAACTTTTCTATGGTTTATAAACTCCATAGATTCATCAAAATATGCAAACAACACACGAAAAACAGAATCTGTCAAAAACAGAACAGTCTGTAGTAATCTGTATAAAACGCATAGTTCTGGAACCCCAAAAATTCTAAAATAAATTTCTGGACATGAGGAATTTATCTATTAATCATCTGCAAAAATAATTAACTGAATAGCGCTCTCCAATAAAAAATGGCATCAATTGTCGCGAGCGCTAAAGTTTCTGCTTTTTACAGCAAGATCGCAAAGACTTTCCCCAAGTCTTCCCAAAGGTTCTACTTGGCACAAACACTAATTAAACACAAAAAACACAACCAACACAGAGGATAGATAAATTATTTATTACTAAACAGGAACAAAAAGCAAGGAATAAAAATAAAATTAGGTTGCCTCCCAACAAGCGCTATCGTTTAACGCCCCCAGCTAGGCATAAAAGCGGGGATAGATCTAGGTATTGCCATCTTTGGTAGGCAATCCATAAGTGGCTCTCATAACAGATTCATATGGTAATTTAACTTCCTTTCTAAGGAAGTGTTCCATGCCTTTCCTTAACGGAAATTGGAATCTAATATTCCCTTCCTTCATATCAATAATTGCACCATTCGTTCTAAGGAAAGGTCTACCAAGGATAATATGACATGAAGGGTTGCAACCTATATCAAGAACAATGAAATCTACGGGAACATAATTCCTATTTGCAACAATAAGAACATCATTAATTCTTTCCATATGTTTCTTAATAGTTGAATCCACAAGGTGCAAGTTTAAAGAACAATCATCAAATTCACGGAAACTTAGCAAATCACACAAAGTTTTTGGGATCCTGGAAACACTAGCACCCAAATCACACAAAGCATAGCATTCATGATCTTTAATTTTTATTTTTATTGTAGGTTCCCACTCATCATAAAGTTTTATAGGGATAGAAACTTCCAACTCAAGTTTTTCTTCATAAGATTGCATCAAAGCATCAATGATATGTTTAGTAAAAGCTTTATTTTGACTAGGACTGTGCTAATTTCCAGTCGACCGGAGTTTAGCGTCAGATCCGAACGATCAATCCATTAGTATATCTACGCAGTGTTTCTGTTTTTTTCCTAAACCAAACACATTCAATATTGTTTTCCCCTAATTGCTGCATGCATGCATGTAGGACAAAATTGCTGATGTTAGCACGGATTTCATCAAATTCGAAAATTTAAAATGTTTTGTAGCTTAAACCGTCGCTCCGATTGAAAAACTGTTTTGACATAAAAGATTCGTAGCGACGAGATCTTCGAAACTAGATCCCATGTTGATATGTTTCGATGACTTTTTCTGGTAAAAAGTTCTCATGTGTTCTACACAAGTTATCATGTCTGTAGTGCATAAGTTATCATGTTGTTACATAGAAATTATCGGGGCATAAAAAAGTTCCTCCAACCTTCTTTTCATAAGCACATGCATGCATGCATCACATAGAAGAAAAATTAATGTCATCCTAGTTCTCCTCCTGTTTGAAACTTCAAAATATTTTATAGCACAAAACGGTTGGTCCGATCGAAAAATCATTTTCACATAAAAATTTCATCTCGACGAGATCCTCAAAACTACATCTCATGTTGATATGTTCTGCCAACTTTTTTTCCTGCAAATAGTTATCAGGTCTGAGCTAAGTAAGTTATCATGTCTGGTGTATGTCTATTATCATGCTATTTACACATGAGTTACCGTGGTATATTTTCAACGACTATTTTTCCATGACAAAGTTACGTAGTGCTTGTGCATGAGCTAACATGCCTGTAGTCTGTATATTACCATGCTATTTACGCATAAATTATCGAGGGGTATATTTTCAAACAACTTCCGCCCTCGGGATGAAAGTTATCACGGTGTTTGTCCATGAGTTATCAAGTCTACTATGTGTATATTATCATGATATTTATATGGAAGTTATTGGGGAGGGGTGGTAGGTATGTTTTCAAACAACTTCATCCCCTCCAACCACCCCCGGATCAAAGTTACCATGGTATTTATGTGTAAGTTATCACGTATACGGTGCGTACAGTATCATGCTATTTACACGGAAGTTATTGGGAATGTTTTTAAACACCTCCCTCATTCAAAGTCATCACGGTGTTTGTGCATGAGTTATCAGGTTTGTGGTGTGTAAATTATCATGCTATTTATGCTGAGGCTGTCGGGGATGTCTTAAACAACTTTTTATCCCAGGTCAAAGTTATCACCGTGTTTGTACCTAAGTTATCAGGTCTGCGGTGCGTAAATTACCATGTAATTCACACAAAAATTACTGGGGACATGTTTCTCCAACTTTATTTTCCCGGGGTCAAAAGTTATCAACATTTTGCACATAAGTTATTAGGTCTACAGTGCGTAAATTACCATACTATTCATATAGAAATTATCGGAGGTGTATTGCAACAACCCCCACCCATGCCAAAGTTAACATAGTGTTTGTACATAAGTTATTAGATGTAAGATGCATAAATTACCATGCTCTTCACGTGAACCGGCTCACGGGACTTGAAGTGCCGCCGTCTCCCATGTCCTACTCTTCCACGTTGGAGCCCGCAACCCGGACGGTGCCGTTGGATGTGAGATTGATGATGGATCTGTCCTAGGAGGAGCCGACGTCATGACGACGTGGTTGCGGCGCCTGCACTAGTGCACCATACAGGGCGCTGGAGTATGCGACTCCGTCTCGCCAACGTCCACCGCCGTGAGAGCTATGGTTGCCTCCCACGCTCGTTGCCTCGCACAGCGGGCACCCCGCGCCATGTTTGTGTCTGAGGAAGCCCTTGGTGCATCCTATAGCTTGGTGCATCAACGAAAGGGCCGCGCATTCGCCACCGCGTTCGGGCGCCAGACAGACCGCACCGCCTCCGCTGAAGCAGCGATAGCACCCCTACCGGCGGATCCATGCACCATTTGTGCAGATGCAATAGGTTTCGAACGAAAGGAGTCCGAGTGCTGCCGTTGCGCGGCCTCCTCCCGAGAGTGGCGGAGCGCAAACCGTATGGTCATCTACTCTCTGGGCCACGTGGGATGAGCTCATGGTCGACGGATCTGGAGGTGTAGGACTCGGATCCATTCACTACAAAAAATACACTTCCGTGATGATCCGTGTTTGTCACAGTAGGTCGCTTTTTTGTCATGCATGTACATCCATGACAAATTTATGACAGAATCAAGAGAGTCATACCTGTGCTATCGTAGAAGTGTTCCATGACATTACCAAAATTGTCATCACGGAAGTGTCCACTTCCATGACGATGAATCGCGCATCACTGAAGTGCTTTCGTCAAGGGTGACCGACACGTGGCATCCACCGTAACGAAACGTCGTTAAACTATCGGGTCGGGTTTTGGATCCGATAACCCGTTAACAGCCCCGACCAATGGGGATTTTCCACGTGTAAAATCATCATTGGCTGGAGGAAACACATGTCGGCTCATCGTTGGGACAGATGTCAACCACTCATTGGACGGAAGGTGCCTATGATACGTCGACGCATGGCACGGCCCAACAGAGGCCCATTCCTGTGAGAAGGCCAGCCCGTTTGACTTGGTCAAAAGGTGGCGGGCCGGCCCATGGAAAGCCTGTTAACGGCCTATTCGCATATAGCCCATTTACAGCCCACTAACCCAAGGCCCGTTATGCCCTATCCAAATTAGGCCCAGTAGCGTCATCTGGGCCATCCAATATGATTCCAGCCCATTTTCACTTCTGGCCCATGTATGGCCCATGACGTCTTTCGGCCCATATGAGGCCCTATATAACTCTTGGCCTATTAACGACCCGTGGTGAAACTGGCCCGTAATGAACAGTGTATGACTTTACACCCTTTAACGGCCCGTGGTGAAACTGGCCCGTAATGAACAGTGTATCACTTTATACCCATTAACGGCCCGTTATTCCGTTGGGCCGTTTCCAGCCCATGTTATCTTTCGGCCTTCTTAGAGCCCATTTATTCTTGGGCTCACTTCCAGCATTCGTTTACTTACGGCCCGTCACTGTCATTTTCTGCTTGTGGGCCAAATTCAGCCCATGGTTACAGTCGGCCCGTTTGTGGTCCGTTAATACGTTGGGCCATTTTCATAGCGTCATCAAATACAGCCTATTAACGATGGCTCGTTATGGTCGGCCCATGAACGGACGATTCCAACTCTAGCCCGTTTACGGCCATAGTGCGGCCTGTTATTGGCCCATGTTTGGCCAATCGATCATACAGCCAGTATAAGGCCCATTGATGATATGGCCCGTAGAAGGCCCATTGTTTCTACGGCCCGTAGAAGGCCTACTGTTTCTACGGCCTGTAGAAGGCCCACTGTTTCTACGGCCCGTAGGAGGCCCAGTGTCACTACAGTAAATATTAGCCCATGGTTATTGTGGCCTAGTTTTAAAAAATAGATTATTGCAGCCACTAGTTAACCGCGAAAAAAGAACTGCAATGACTATAAGCAAACAAATAAACAAGACAACAAGGAAATAAATAAGCAAGCAACTAACGCTAGGCTATCATGGCTATTACACATATTACATCCACTGGGCATCAAAGTTCGCCACCAGTGCAAATATAGGGAACAAAGCAGCATATCATATACACTGGCCGTCAAAATTGGCCACCGGTGCAAATAAACACGGCAGCAAAACAAGAGCATAACTGAAACAACTTCAGAAGAGGTCAAGAAACGTTATCCTGGGTATCCACCATGCTGGCAATAAGCTTAGCAAGCTGATTAGCTTTGTCCTGTTTGGCGCTAAAATCCTCCAACGCTTGCTGTTGCACTAGAAAGTATGCATCTGAATGCTCCAGGGACTTCCGCAGTCCTTCTGATTCTTGTCGCAGCACAGTTGATCGATGTCTTTCAGCTTGTAGTTGAGACTCAAGAAACCGAACTGATTCAGACAGTGAGTTTGAATAGCTTGTGCAAGCGGTAGTGGCCAGTAACTCCAACACTAAACCAAGACAAGATGTGTCACTATCCTGAACCTTATCTGCATTACTTCCTTTACCGTTGCTTAATAAGGCACTCTTCCCCAATATTCTGTCAGCATTCTAAAAGAAGAAACAAGCAGACACATAACAAGTTTAGCATGTACTAGTATATGAAACTCATTTCGGTGAACCAGTTCATTAGTAAGGTGGACAGGATTAAACTACCAAGTCTTCTATTGCCAAGTACTAGTACATAATAAAAGCATCAAACAAACATATATCTATGTCCTATGGTAGCAATGGAATCTTAAATTAGAACAGTTGTTCTTCAGGTTTAGGCACTTGTTCTACATGAACAGAGTACAGTAAGATGCAAGAATATAATACTTAAAAATAGAAAATGAGCTCATAGACCTTACCACATTCTTGGTTCGGGACCAGTACAGAACAAGGCGTTCCCAGTCATCGTCCAGTAAATGTGTCTCAGGAGAACGTAAGGGAATTTGATGAGTTTCTTTGCCGGTGAAGTACGTTTTCTTCAGGTAATTCCGATACTGCCACCAAGCATTCTTGAAGATAGCAGAGGTATTAGCACAGGTTACCTCATCCTGAGTTTCCAAATCGGTCCTTCTCTATAGAGAAAAATGGGGAAATTTGCTATATTATAACCATCACGGAGGTAGGATGTATGGGACGAAGCAAAGTAATTGCCATGAATAACATTACTTACACATAACTCCTGGACAAACACCTGCAACTGGCATTTTCCTTCATCTTCAGTATAATATTTCCAAGATGGGAAGATACGCACATACGGTTTAACAACATCAAATGCGATAGATGCTAAACTACGACTAGCTGGTTGTGCTTCCTCCACAGGAATAGGCGTACTAACTGGTGGAGTTGGGGTTCGCCGTGATAGTACTGGCCCTATGGGCACTGGAGCTGCCTTACTAACTGCTCTTGTCTGGGAGCTCTGTGGTGGAGATGGTGCTGTGTCAACAGGAACTGGGCTACTATCGGCTGGTGTTGGGGTTAGATTGGGTGAAGCTGGTTCTCTGTCCATCATAGTAGGGGTACAATCTGCGAGAGTTTGGGTTATGTGTGGTAGGGCTGGTTCTTGTGCATGTACAACCGGGGTGCTATCTCCACCAAGAGGTAGCATTGTTTTATTTGAAGATCGTGTTTTTAGTCTGCTAGATACTGGCATCACCCGCTCCAATTCAAATGGCTGATAAACAGGAAACATAGTTGAATGTACAGACATTGTATGAGAGACAGATGCAACAGATAATGTGGAAAAAAGAGGGCATGAAATAGTTGACATGTATATTGTTTAACTAAAACGGATAGCATGACATAATTTCACATATATGATGTCTATCTAAACTGGATAGCATAGCATAACATAATTCAAAGATATGATGAATAACTAAACAGGATCGCATGACATAATTCACCTACATGTTATCTAAGTAATCAGGATCGCATCATTTAATTCACATATGTGATTTATATGCTAAACAGAGGGCATTCGATATGATGTCTGAACTAAGAACATGGTGTTGAATATTGTGTATATGATGTCTAAACTATGCAATGCAAGACACCATATGCATGATATGAGCAGTATAACCGCGCCAAGTTAGAGCATACACCTCAGTGGGGGAATAGGACTAGTCATCTGTCTCTGAATCCATCTCTGAGGAGCTATCGGGACCCAACAAGAGATCTGCTTCGACAGGTAGCACTGTCTGCTCTGAAGGCCTTGTTTTCTCTCCAGATTTTTCCATCTCCCACCCAAATGGCTGATTCACAGGAAGAGTAGTTTAATGTACAAACATTGTCGACAAATGGAAATGTAACGAAGAAAAGGATGGGCAAGATATCATTCAAATATATGATGCCTAGTTAAACAGGATGGCATTGCACATTTCACATATATTGTGGCTGGCTAAAAGACATGAGACTGCATATTCCCATATATGATATAGAAACTAAACAGGTGGCATTACAGAACATGTCTAAACTAAGTAGATGACATATATGATGTCAAAAGTAGGCACTGCAAGGCAACATATGCATGATATGACTAACATCATCATGCCAAGGTAGAGCAAACTCCTTGGGGGTAAATAGGAGTGGTCAGCAGCGTCTGAATCCTCCTCAGAACAGATATCTTCCTCTGGATTACAATCTGGAGAGGGGTGGGGAGGGTTTGCCGTTGAACCCACCATGGAGCGATGTCTGCATGACATTGTATTGCTGCGCAAAACTCTTCTCTTTCTCTCTACATGTTCAGCATGACTATGTACAATATCTGACATGCATACGAAAAAAATATGGTGAGATTATGTAAGGAGAGCATGCAGAAATTTAGAGTGATGGTAATAACCAGTGGATCGATGTTTTTCCGTTGAACCAAAATAGCCCTAATGGATCGACGTGAATGTATAGTAATAAGTGATGCAACAAGTGTACAACCTCTTTGCCGTAGCCGTGTCGACCTCAGCGTCATTGGGTTGGTCGCTGAAGCAGTTGAGGCAGAGGTGGCTGTCGGAGGTGTGGAGGAAGATCTGAGGAATCTGTAGACGGCGTCTAGGGCACTGTTCTGTCGTTGGAGCAGCTCCGGTGAGCCGTAAGACGTCAAGGCTGAAGCAGCACAAGAAAGACATCGTCAATCTCAAGTGGGATTCTAATAGCATTTCCAATAGATGATGTAAAATGGATGTAAAATTAACATCACCAAAAACCACCTGACTACAACAGATGAGGTAAAAAATTCTTGACTCTGAATTTAACTGTCGAAACTGAAATTTACTGTGGAATCTGAATGCTACTGTTGAAACTGAACACAATGGTAGCAGAGAGGCACTTGACATGTAGTTTAGGGAGGGCATGCAGTTCATCTTCAACCTACACCCCCTTGAGCCGCCAGCCACCACCGGCCGAACCGCCGGCCCCTGCGCCGCCTCGCCGCCCCGAAAAAACTCGCCACTGCTGCCCCGTCCAGCCCTCTAGGCCCCCCGCCCCCACCCTAAACCCTAAGATAGATAGTGGGGTACCTCTCCGGCGAGCCCCCGTCCCCGCTGCGGGTAGTTCTTCCTTAA
>NC_041382.1:532705952-532708883 GCF_002162155.2 Triticum dicoccoides | reverse complement strand
TGGCTTAATCGGAGCAGAGCAGTAGCACGAGTGAGGGGGAGAGCAGCAGCAGCAGCTGGGCGAGCGAGCGATCGAGCGAGAGCCGGAGCAGCAGCAGCAGATCCGGCTGGTATGGACGCCGCCGCCGAAGGGGCCTCGCACTGGGGGAGAGCCGCCATGGAGATGTCGCCCGCGGCGCCGGCTTCAAGGTAGCCGCTTCATGGGGGTAAGGGATGGAGCACCGTCGGTGCCGGGAGGTCGAGTTAAGGAGAAGGTGCAATGCGATAAGTGTACAACCTCTTTGGTGGCGCCAAGTAGGCCTCAGCTTCGTCTGAGGAGTCGGTGAGGATTTTGCGGTTCCGGTGGAGCAGGTTAAGGCGGCGCTGTGGGGATGGAGCAGCCGCGATAGACGAGGCGATCGTCGGAGCAGCTCCTTGGAGGTGGAGGACGGGGCGGCTGAACAGGCAGGACGGCGAGATGGACGATGGATCCTCATCCGGGGAGGTGGACGAGGGACGTCGAGCTATTGTGCTGGACGTCGTCGTCGGGGAAGAGGCTCTGGCTGGGCAGCAGTGACGTGGCGGACGGAGGAGGATCGGGTTTCGCGGCTGGAGCGGAGAGGTTATGGCGGCCTGGGATTTCGAATGGCGAAAAGGGGGCGATAGGAGGGGGTGAAGCATGACTTAGGAACGCGCTTGTCCAAAATGTAGGGTGTGTTACAAAAGTACCCCCACCGATTTGAACTAGCGGCCCTTTCGGCTCAGGGTTAGAAGGGGGATTTTGCGTGTCGGGATTTGGCAGCTAGAGGGAGTTTTCGCGCGCGTTGTAATTTCGGGATAGCAAGGCGCGGGTTGTGAAGGCGCTAGTTTTGGGAGCACGATATCTGAATTTTCGGGATATAACAAGACGCGGGTTGAATTTTAGGGACAAGCCTAACGTGTAGTAATATTGTACTTGTATGTACCAAATCAATTCGCACTTCCCTCAACCAAAAAGAAAATGAAAAAAATAAAACTATTCACACCACACAAAGAGAGAGTCTTGCCCCATTTTACTATACAAATGCTATTCAAAGCTACTCCCTCCTTCCATCTATATAGGGCCTAATGCGTTTTTCGATGCTAACTTTGACCAAATATTAGAGTGATATATGACATGCAACTTACACAAAGCACACCGTTAAATTCGTCTGTGAAAGGTTCTTTCAATGATATAATTTTCACATTGTGCATGTCATGTACTATTAATCTTTTCAATAGTCAAAGGCGGTCTTTAAAATCTCATTACGCCCTATATAGATGGAAGGAGGGAGTATGAATCCATGTTATATCCGATTATTATTTTTTGCTTGCTGTATAATGCATGTAACCTACTTATACCAACATTTTAGTGCATTCCAAATGTCTATACTACCGCTGCAATTTGAACTAAATTTGAATTCGTTTCTCTATTTCAATAAGAATCTACAATCATGATTGTTGCCAACTTCAACCATCATAGTTTCCTTGCTATCTGCCATATATAAATCAGATGGCCTATAATGCAGGATGGCAGGCACAGCATCATCAACAACTCCATTTTTTATAAGAGTAGAGATAAAACATATTAAATGTAGTATACCATGTTCATAACCACACCATGTATATCACCGTTATATATATTCACACATCCGTCGGTTTGAAACACTATGATAAATTCTTTAAATATCCGAATTCGCTTTTTATAATGAAGTATATATGATCTCTATTCGTCTTTTACACCCACACAACCCTCTTATCTTTGTAGCTAGCGTTAACTTTCTCTTGTGCATGCACACGCCCACATCCCTCTCACCCTCCCTCAGCATTCTCTAGCTCCATCGCGCAAATTCGTCTTTTCACTTTAGGTCGGTCACCCACGGTGTGTGTAGGCCCCCCAGCTCCTTCTTTACGGCACACATCGATCGATATGCCTCTCTAGCCAGGTGTGCCTAGCACAAACACAAGCTTCCCCTCTTTTCTTGTCACCGTCCATGCCTCACTCCCACCACTCTTTTCATTGTTCTCGTACTCACACAGTCCTCCCCCTCGATATAGTATGCCTCTCGTACCACCTCCTACATGCATCCCTCTCTCTCTATCCTTCTCCTCGTGCCTCATTTGCTTCTAACACACACATGTATGTATACCGATCGATCTCCCAACATATACCTAGATCGACTTTAACTAACCCCCCATCGATCGACATACCTCACAAGTTATGTCTCTCCTTTCTCTTACAAAGGGTGATTGATCTTCCTATGTAGTTACGTCTGCTTACCACAGCCACATCGTCCCCCCTCATCATTCGTGCATGCCTCCTGACCCGTCTCTCACACGCACGTGCACAGACAACAAGCAACCATCTCCTCTCTTATTGATATTGCGGGCGTGCCCTTCGTTTGTCTAGCAAGCCTATCCCACCATTTGTTAGAAGCAACTCCACTACCACCCCCTCCAACACTCTAGCTCTGTCTCTCTCCCAACCTTATTCATCTCCTGCACATATGCATGGATGTCGATCGATCTCCCTTAATACATGAGGCAGATCGATCTCCTTAATACATGAGGTAGGCCTCTCTCCTCCTCCACACATATACCAGCCATTGTACCTCTATAGTTAATTGGGCCTCCCTCTTCCCCCACCACACACCGATAGTCGAGCGCTGCAGGTAGGTATCTGTGCCACAGAGACAAACTGCACATGTCCCATCTCACGTTCCAGTAGGCCAACCACTCTATATCTTTGACGTGGGAACACACAAATTCGATGGCACTCTTTATCGATCGCACGCGCGCGCGCACACACACACATCATCCCTCTCTTCGATTCTATGGACACCTCAAGCCGATGATACCTCCACTCTCTTCTCGTGGATCGCCCCCTCTATATATATGTTATATCCAGGACTCTACTTCACACACATTGCATATG
>NC_041382.1:532677711-532705212 GCF_002162155.2 Triticum dicoccoides | reverse complement strand
CCCACAGCTATGCCCGCCCGTCGATAGAGCTCCGCTGCCGGGTCTCGCGTCACCGCTCGCCTCCGCTGCCTCCCGGACCTTCCTCGCTCTGGACCCGGTCCAGCATGAGCCCAGCCTCGCCGCCAAGTCCCTTGTTACCGCATGTGTCCTATGCCCCAACGGCAGGCGCCGCCGCATCGGCCCCCCTGCTCGCTTGTGTTGGTTCGTGTCCAGCGCGTGACCCAGCGTCGCCTGGTGGGCGGCGCCAGCCTGCCGGCCTGCCTTGCACCCACCTTGCCGACATGGGCCTGAGGCCCACGAGGTGAGGCAAGCCATCACTCCTCACCTCGCGAGGGAGCTGGAGACCGTACGCTGCCATAGGATGAGATCCTCTGCTGCTGTTGTGTTTGCTGGTTGAAGAAGGGGTGGGCTCGGAAGAGGAGGCAGTACTGAGAGTGCTTGATCTGGAACAGGACGAGCTTGGGATGTACCACTGGTGTGTTTGCTGCCGCTGAATTTGCTAACTTCTACTTCTCCCTATAGCTATAGTTACATTTGGCTCCAAGCTTTACCCAGGACCTCTCCTTCTAGATCTGACCGCGTAGGTCGTCGGAGACGAAGAGGATAGTGGCGGGCTAGCGGCTACTACCATGTGCAGGTCGTCGGAGACAGAGTATATAGTAAGTACTTTGTTTTCCGTTTGTGATTGTTGGGGTTGATTCCATTTTATGCATGCTCTGGTTCTCAACCTCCAACATGAGTCCCTTCCTTCTGTGCTGCCAATGGAGGCTACCAGCAGCAGGAACGCTATGAGTCAGTCTGGGCATCACAGAGGCGGAGGACTTTTTCCGGGGGCAACCTGCTCGTCCAAGCCGTGCCAGTGTCAACTACCTCGAGCCACTGTGACTATCCCCAACCATGCTCGTCCCCCCATAAGTCATGTGTTTCTCCTACCAGATCAAAAAAGTTGGCTGACTTTTTGGAGTATAGTTGTGTATCAGATCCGCTCATGATTGAAATTGTGGTCTCCTAAACATGTGATTTGTGAAATGTTTAGGAATGAATTGTTTGTGGATCTGCAAAGTACATTGTCACATGCAGATTTGGACATTCTACTTAATTCTTTGCAGAAACTTGTAGTTCATTCTTGGTGAAATTCACTGTATCCATCCCCTTAGGTTGGTATTGGATTTGCTATTCAATATTCATACCCTTTTTCATTGTGACATTTGTCAGATTTTTGTACTTGAGATGATTTGGTGCAAGGTCTAGAGGAGGATGATCAAGCATGGCTAAATATTATTTGTAAGTAGAGAAGTTCTCGAGTCACACATTAAAGAAAGAGAGATAAGCTTTTTCTCTTCTTTGTATCAAGTAATTTAACTTCCCAGTCCACTATATATTATTTTGTATTGAACGCAATCTGAAATAGCCCCTTTTACAACAAAAAAACATACTTGTGTAGTTGTGTGAGATCTATTTGGATGTGCTAATTGATGAAAGATATGAAGAATTAGTAATAGCCTTTTGATGTGTGGTCAAATATGTGATAATGAGTGCAATGTTGCTTTAGATAGATTTTTCATGTTTTAACTTGTGCCTTCCATCTCCTTGATCATGTGAGTTCATATATCAGTTTTTAATTTCTGCAAGTAAATTCTGATATTGAAGTTAGTATATGCTTGGAATCACAGGGTAAACTGTGTGTATCTTTTCTTTCATGATAGTATACTCTTATACCTACATGACAGTATATGCTTCTGAAGTATACCTTCATTTATCTTAATTAGTTTAGATACGTGGCGGGGGAAATTCTACCCCAAGCTCATTGTCTCAGATAGTCAACCAAACGCACCACATCATGGGCTGGCCCACCATGGTCCGAGATGAGAATGATCCCTCAAAGCGGAACTGGAGACGACACGGCAAATTAGATTTTGCTGCAGTATATGGTTTCTCGGCGGTTTTAGTTTCCCCTAAAAAATGATACCGGTTTGTTTATGTTGATACCGGTTTCAGTGTTGTCAGCCAACAATTATAATTTAGGATGTTTAGTGCATTGAGGTCCTGAGTAGCTGTCTTTCAGTTTAAAGAATATGTGTGCTTCTGACCACTTGCGAAACAAATATTGTAGTTTAACACTTTTGCCAAAAGAAAAGTCCATTGCCAAAATACTACAGATCCTCTACATGCTCGTTAATATTTCCTTTGCCTAAATATACTACGGACCATTATACATACTGATTGTCAGATATCTTTTTAGGTGAGAAGATAGATGACGCGAGGGCTCAAGAGCTAATATTGTTGGCGCTGATGTGTTGAGCAAATAGCTAAAACAAGGATACACTATGCTTGGTAAACGGAAGCCCGTATGTTTGATTGTTCTTAGTGTGTACCGATCAAATATATGACATCATTTTGATTGGTGTCTTGCTACATTTTTTTTCTTGTCCCCTAGCATTGCACTCACAACTTCTTTTGTGATTCCGTAGTGTAGCACGGGCATCTTACTAGTTTTTTTACGAAATGGCAGCCCACGTGCTAATTTGAACGCTTGTAGCGGTTGTTTACCTAACGAGGTCGTGTACCACGCGTGCACGAAACAAAGTTTGACTTGACGCATTGTCGCGCTATTTTTAAATAAAGTTATAGCGCTCAATGTCACGTACACAGAATATAAAACGATTTTTTATGGAGGAAAAGATAGTCCACTCTTCAGAGTATCTCACACAAGGCTCCGGTGGCCTCTCTCTCTCTCACCGTTGGTCACTGATCCAGCCGCATCCCGTCTGCCGGGGGAAAGGGAGTGCGGTGGCCTCTCTCTCGCTCATCATAGATCACTGATCCGGTTGCATCCCGTCCGCCGGGGGAAAGGGAGTGCGGTGGCCTCTCTCTCTCTGTCTCACCGTTGGTCACTGATCCGGCTGCATCCCGTCCGCCGGGGGAAAGGGAGTGCGGTGACCTCTCTCTCTCATCGTTGGTCACTGATCCGGCCGCATCCCGTCCGCCGGGGGAAAGGGAGGAAGTGCATCATTTCTCCGTTCGACGGCGCCGAGGCAGCACGTCCCGATCTGCGGTACACGTCGTTCTCTCTGTCCAAGCTCCGGCGTGGCAGGGCCTATGCCACCTGCTCGCAGATTCCGCCCGCCGCCGCTCACCTAGTTACATCCCGACGACCTCCAGGTATCCCCTCCAGCCTTGCTCCACTGCCCGTTTTCCCACGTCGCTGCATGTGGATCTTCCATAGTTCTTTGCCCAAAACGTCGCTCGTCCGCGTACTTTCCATATTGCATTCTCGTCGTCACACCGTTTTAGACAAACACAACCATGTTGCTATCTTCTGTTTGGACAAGGAATATGCTTCTTTTTTGTCGTCGCATGTGTCATCAATTGTTATTGGCCAGTAATTGTTTCCTTTCTACCTCTTTTTTGCAAACAGGGCTATCCATTTCACGTCGTTGCTATTGCGACCTTTTGGTGAACTGCACAAATCACTTTTTTCTTAAGAGTGTTTTGTGCAGTTGTACTAAAATGTCACATGGGCAACGTCTCTACATTTCAGTGCGACTGCACAAAGGGAGATTGGTTTTGCTCTATCCTCCTCATCCAACTCCGAGCCTAATCTTCTCCAACTAGTTAGTCTTAAGAGAGACTGCAAAGGTGACCGGCTTCTATTTGTGTGTTTATTGTTTCATCATCAGTCCTCTATTATCGTAATCACACTTGATATCTTTGGAACAGGGACGCTCAGCTCTATTTTAGTGGAACTGCACAAAATGATCGAAATGTTGCATGCTCCAGACAGCTACTTTTTCCCCAGCATGCCTTGTTGATTTAGACAGAGCTGGGGGGACGTTGCTGCCAATGAAAGCAAGGATCAATTTTAATTTAACACATTCTCACAACTTTGTCTTCAGTTGTGATGTAATTATTAGCTCTGATATGCTAATAATTGACATGCATTAGCAAGGAAGTTAGTTTTTTATTGTTTCCGAAAGAGCATCGATGGCAAGACACGCGAAACAAAAGCTGAAAGCTCACACCATTGTACAATTTCATGTCGCTGGAAAATTATTTGTATAGTATGTCAATTATGTAAACAAATGATGGAAGCTTGATAGCATTGCCAGAAGCCTCTTCATCATCTGGGTCCATGTGCCATGCACAAAATTATACTCCTTCGTTCCTAAATATTTGTCTTTTTACAAATTTCAAATGGGCATATTTTAGAGTGTAGATTCACTCATTTTGCTTCGTATGTGTACTCCCTCCGTTCCTAAATATTCTATTCGTCTTAACAGATATTTCAACAAGTGACTACATACGGAGCAAAATGAGTGAATTTACACTCTAAAATATGTCTATATACATCCGTATGTGCCAGTCCATTTGAAATCTCTAAAGAGACAAATATTTGAGAGAGAGAGAGTAGTCACTCATTGAAATCTCTAGAAAGACAAATACTCCGGAGTATATTTAAGAACCGAGGGGGTAGTGCACAACCGCATGGGAGACTCAGCCCGGTCATTGTGTCGCATTAATAGTGAGTAACGAGCAGTCAAATCATAAGCCCCATCTTTCCCACTGTAAGTTGCTCTGAAGAAGAAACCATCAATACGCTCTTCTTTGAATCCGCTCATACTACTCTATCCGTCACTGTTTATACAACGCGCTTCAGAAAAAAGAAAAAAATAACTGTGGGACCAAGGCGACTAGCGATCGGCCTAAAATAGCATTGGTAGTTATAGCACAGCGTCTATTACTAGAGGGAATAATGCGTACACACATACATGCAGTGCTTCCACCCCGGGTACACACATGCATGCACTCCGTTGTAGTACAGTACATGGAGAGAAAATTGTGGACTTGATTGCGGTTACCACGCCCTAATTAATTGAGCATTATACCAAACGCGTCTAAAGTCTCTCTGGTGGTAGAAATGCATTGAGAGAAATAAATCATAATGAAGCGCGCCCTGTAAACTGTGACGGAGGGTGGAGTAGTATGAAGGTGCAAAACCAAGTACACGTACTACTGCGCTTGGCTCTTCGCCCCTTCGTGAAGTCGAACAATGATGGTACTCCGCGTGTTGGGTACTACAGTGTATGCCTCTAACAATCTGACACCGAATGGACTGATGCATGTCCATCGAGGGTAGGTTGCATTAGTCAAAAGGCGTAAGCGAGCTTCACCTTGTCCTGCAAGCTTCTCCTCGTTCTGCGAGTTGACGGGACACACCAAAAAGTAGTGCTAGTCCATACTCCCTCCTTTCCGGTTAATATGGCTTAATCTTTTTTGCGGGTAAATGAGAGAGCTTTATTCATATATAAGCATTCTTAGGACGATCAGCCAAGACATGGTCACTAGGAAGCGAGGTACCCCGCAAAAAAAGAAGTAGGAAGCGAGGTGTTTCATCAAGCCAGCTCTCGGCCACATTCAAAGTGCAGCAAGCACAGTTCGCACGAAGATGCGCCGCAAGGTTTGCTGACCTATTTACATGCTGAATAATAAAAAAAGAGGAAATATTACTGAGCGCTACTATTTGTAACAGGATATGAGCCAGAATTAAGCGAGAATTATGGCGAGTGTTCCATGCAATCAACTTCCATTATCACATGCGACAACCCTCGAAGAGAACCAAATGTGTTGAATATTGCTTTATCACATTTTAAAATTATAATAAGACTGCAGACGCTCCTCCATCCGGTTCCTAGTACTAGTATAGTACGTACCTTTATGGACTATAGTAGTAGTACTAGTAAACTTTGCACTTGGCTGTTCGGGAAGTCGAACAATAATAGCACTAGTAGTATAGTGTATGCTTCTGGCAATCTGACACCGAATTAACTGTTGCACGTCCACCGCCAGAGCGAGGGAGAGCTTGCATTAGTCAAAAGTTTCTCCTTGTCCTGCGAGCCACCGCACGCAAGCTTCTCCCGCCCTGCAACCTTCTCCTCGTTCGGCAAGTTGACGAGACACAACAAAGTAATGCTAGTCCATGCTGCCTCCTCTCCGGTTAATATGGCTTAATTTCAAATGAGATAAATACACTGTCTGTCACTGTATATTTGTAAAAATACTGTCAGTGGACTTCATAATATGCTCACTGCGCTCAATATATATATTTTCCGGTGTTCATACGGTCACTAGCTCACCCTGACTGAATGTGTGTGCATGCACGTGTAGGTTGAGCACTTGAGCGTGACCGTGTGTGTTCCGTCGTGTGCTCGGACATGCATGCATTAGGGCGTCGCGCGCGTTTTTGCGTCCATGTGTACGTGTGACTGTTGCATACACGTAGGGGGAGTACGTGTAGGGGCCACTAAGGAGCAGTCAAATCACACAGTAAGTTAGTCGGAAGAAGCAACCATCATTTCACTCTTGAATGACACGTACGCAATATAAAATGGTTGATATGGAGAGAAAAATAAAACCACTATATATACACTAGCAGGAGCCTAAGCTACAAGCCTGCTTGCTTAGGTTGCTATCTTCATAAGCATAGAACGACGGGCCTGATCCCGCAGCTGGGGGAAGGGAACAATGTTCTGCATAGACGCGGTCGACATCGGCGAGGGAGAAAACCCACAGTCGGTGCGTCCCAATCGGGGGTCACCGCGGTATGGGCCGATGCCGCATCCCAACCGCCCTTCTAGCTACAGCTCGACGTCCCAGGTAGTCCATCTTCCTTTTGGAGCCGGCTTGCTCCACTGCCGTAGCTCCATCTCCATGTTGATCTTTCTCTACTTCTACCGGCTTCTATTTGTGATGAGTTTATGTCTCATGAACTAGTGCCAGTACTATTATTCTAATCATACTTCTTCAATATCTTTGCCATCAGGGATGCTTAGGTCGATTTTAGTGGAACTGCACAAAACCATCGTATGATCCGAGGGTGCTAGCCGTCTTTCCTTCCCGACATGGAAAGTGCTATGGAACAAGAGGTACCAGAAGGTGGAGAACCAAAGAGTGTTGCTTCTATTGTTGCTGACATTCTCACTAAAGAATCTCCCTCTAGCACATTCCTTCAACAGGTTCTACCTAGCCAGGAAATTAAATCATGTTTAGGGTTTAGGGTTTAAGTCATAGTGACCCCATCAGTAGTTTTTCTATCGTACACGCTCTCACAACTTTTTTATTTAGTTGTGAAGTAAATATTAGCTATGATCTGTGAATCATTGAGATGCATCAGCATGCGTGTTAGTTTTCCTTTGCATTTGATGGAATGTTGTAACGGGGCAACCTTGGAATAGGAATGAAAATGGAGTGGAAAAGTTTCCGTTTTTCCGGAGAAAAAATGGAAATGGAGAGAAACCAACGTTTCATTTCGTTTGATCGCGCCATCGAGCAAAACCAATGTTTAAATCACGTTTGTCGTGTTCGTGTCTCACCCTCCTCCACGGCTCGACCCCACACGGTCTCTCGACATGCCACTCACCGCAAACCGAGTAGTATACCATAAGTTTCCCGCCTGCTTGTCGATGGATCACGCCATGGAGTACTAGCACCACTGGAAGAGATTGACGAGTTGGGGGAGGACAGCTAGTTGTAGCACGGACTCCCAAGAACTTACTACTGGAAAAGATCGCGCATGTTGTAGCCGGCTATTGCGACCTTTGAACGCGGAGCAGCCGCGTGCACCCGGAAGCGGCGCGAGCGACGCTCTCTCGGCCGGTGCACCACAATCAATGCCGGCACCAGTGAGAGCTCGCGTCCGCTCTGGCCGGGCGTGAATGCGACACTGACCGTTTCGGGCGGGAAGCACGCGCGGGTGATGAGGAGGGTTTGGGTTGGTCAGGACCGGCCGTGGCAGCAGTCCGTACGTGTGCAAACAAGAGATGATGTCCGTTAATATTGCTGCGTATATAATTAACAACATAAATAATGTGCCGGTTGGACAAATACGATTGGAGATGGAGATGGAAATGGAATTTTACGTAAACACGGATATGCATGTCTATGTCTATGTGTGTGTGCGCGCGACGACTCTCGCGACCTGGAAGCGGGGGCGTGTTTTTGATCGAGTTTTCTTTCTTGGTACGTTAGAAAATCAGTTTGTCTAATTCACATCTAGATGTTATTTAAGGATATCACATCTAAGCTCCCACAAGTATATAATGTAGCAAAAAGAAACAAAAAAACTAGGAAAAGACCACAAACAGAGTGGACATCAACTTATATGTGACATAACTATGTCACATCTAGATGTGTCCTAGACAGACCCTTAAAAAATTGTCCGCCAGTTTCCGTTTCTTTTTTTCGGGAACACGCATGTTCTATTTAAAACCACTGCTATGGAGAGATTTTTTACTCCATTATAGCCTCTTGTTTGATAGAGTTTCTCGTGTCTCGCTCTATCACCCTCTCCATATCAAAACAAGATGACAGTGTCCACTCTATCTCTCTCCTCACCGGTGGTCACAGATCCGGCCGAATCCCGTCCGCTGCGGGAGGTGAGGAGGTGCAGTGTTGATGTTGCCGCCGTTGGCGACGGAGGAAGCCGATGCGCACCGTCCTCTCGGAGCCGGCGCTGGCGCGGACGAAGATCCTCCGCACCCTTGTTCGCTGCTGTCGTATGGGCAGATCCCGCCCGCCCGCCTAAACGACATCTCGCCCACCTGAGGTATAACTTCTTGTATTGGTCCAGCTCCCCAGGTCGCTGCGTGCGGGTTTTCTTCTATGCGACTACTCCCCAGCTCCCCATGCATAGTAGCTAGGGTTCGTCAGCTGGTCCAACATCACCTACTAGTACTATTATAGAGGAAATGCCACTCAAAAAGTTATCCTGATTTATGCCTCGGTGGAGGTATACATGTTGTTTCGACAAAAAGTACATGGTGGTTGTGCGGTCATTGCCCATATGGTGGTAGTACTATCACTGGTTAAATGAAGAAATGCTTTTTTTCTTGGGTATCCTGGTTTAGTTCCCATCAAGATAATTATGATGCTTCTATTTGTTGGTGTACTTTTCATTAATTCTTATTGACAATTGAGATGTCGTTGCTAACCCTTTTTATATTTTTGAAAACAGCGATGCGTGTCTCCATACCCGGGCATGTCTTCCTCAATTTTAGTGGAACTGCACAAAATTGGATGGCCATTGTTGTTCCACCTCACTGTCGTCTGCCATGTGGTTCTTCCTTCCTCAAGCTTGATTATTGAGAAGAAACAGACCACAATGAGGATTTGTCGAACTTCTTAGGTGCCTCACCCAAACTTGATGCCAAATGGATGATGCATCACCATGATGACCTATCGATGCTCATGGTTGCGCCTCATGGCTGCGTCGGCTGGTGAAGCTGATCGATTTTCGACGAAAAACAAGCTGTCTTCCATCAGTGCTCTTTGCTTGTTACGCACAAAGATGATATCCTTCATCAATTCACCTTGGTTGCGTTGGAGACGCAGTCGTCTTTCACGTTGGTGCAATTTTCGCTAGGGTTTTACGACAGGTGGGCCCAAAATGTGGCTGGCTCACCTGTCATACAGCCAAAAGCAGGTGCAGTGAAGGCACCGGAGCTCAGTCCGTACTACAGTAGTATATATATAAGCGGGAGCCTCAGTGCTTGTTCTCTAGGGTTTGCACTCTCCACACGCTCGCCGTACTACATATATGTTACTCCCTCCGTTCCGAATTACTTGTCTTAGATTTGTCTAGATACGGAGGTATCTAGCACTAAAATGAGTCTAGATACATTTGTTAGGGTTTGCTATATTCATAGTCTCTCACCCTCTCTTCACCAGATCTAAACAAGATTGTGTTGGCCTCTTGTCTCTCTCTCCCCTCACAGCTGGAGAAGGAGGTGTCCGTATCTCGTCGCACGGGGAAGGGGAGGAGGTGCCGCATTCACTCTATCGCCTTCGGCAAGGGAGACAATCCACCGTCGGCTGCGCTGTTCTCTTTCACCCAGTGCCTGTGCGGGAGGGCCACCGACCCCTTCTTCCTTGCTGCCGTACTTAGTGTGGGCAGATCCGGCCTCCCGTCGCACGCCTTGCCACATCCCGACGACCCTAAGGTATAAGTTTCTTTGAAACCGTCGTTGCTCTAGCTGCATGTGGATCTTTTTCGATCTGTAGTCGAATCTAGGTCTTGGTTCAAAGAGGAATAAAGGGTGCGGTGGGCTGGAGCAAGAATCTAGGACGTGGTTCAATGAGGAAAGGAGGGGCGGAAAGTAGTATAAACTGGCTATCCAGCCGCTTTGTAGGTCGAAAAGGGAAAAAGGGGGTAACCCAGTACACACATCTGTAAGGAACCGATCTCTTTGTTGAAAAGGGAAAGAAACTGGGGGGGTCGGGTAGTCTGTGCACAACTAGATTTGCTGCCCTCACATAGGAAGAAGGTTCAAAGAGAACAAATATGGGACCAGCGCATATTGCTGCTTGGCTACATACTCTGCATCACCCATTTATATGTGTGGACGCACATGCTGCTGGCATGTCCCATGCAGCTATTTTGCTGTTGTTAATCTCAGAATTAACTACTGATCTATTTTAAAAGAATTTCTCTGTTAATATGAATCAATGCAACCGTTTTAGAAATGCTACTGTCCTATACTTTATTTTCCATCAAGATAAGGTAGATGCTTCTTTTTGTGGCCGCGTGTTTCATCCTCCTTTATTGGCCAGTAATTGTTTTCTTTTTTGCCTCTTAAAACAGGGATATCTATTCAACTTGTTTCTATAGAAAACTTAAATGTCACACCGGCAACTTTGCTTGATTTCAGTCCAACTGCACAAAACTTGATTAGATTTCCTATTCATGTTGGTAGATTCGTATTTTATGTTGGTCGTCTCATGAAAGGTCAGTACATGCCTTCATCCACATGATTGTGCAATGTGCTTTGAGATGTTGTGCAACTTGTATTGGTACAGTTTTAAATAAATGATGAATTGAAGCTATTGTATTGCTGTCTTTTCCCATTAAGTAGTGAACAAGAATGGGACCAACCCAGACATGATGCTTGTTGCTTTGTTACAACAAATTCAGCATCACCCCCTTTATAAGCCAGTAATTGATGCCACTTTTAGAATTAACTACTGAATCTTATTTCAAAACTGCAACACTTGTTAGGGATTGACGGGATTACCATTTTTGTGGCCGCATGTTTCATCCTCCTTTATTAGCCAGTAATTGATTCCTTTTTTGCCTCTGTTTATACAGGGATATCTATTCAACTTGTTGCTATTGTGACATTTTGCTTCGCTACGCGAAACACTTTGCTTGATTTCAGTGCAACTGCACAAAACGAGATTGGATTTCCTATTCGTGTTGGCAGATTCGTACGTGATCTTGTGTGCGTCATGACAGGTTGGTACTTCCCTTCATCCACATGATCGTGCAGTGTGTTTTGAGATGATGTGCTACTTGTATTGGTATTGTTTTAAATAAATGATGAATTGAAGCTATTGTATTGCTGTCTTTTCCCATTAAGTAGTGAACAAAAATGGGACCAACCCAGACATGATGCTTGTTGCTTTGTTACAACAAATTCAGCATCACCCCCTTTATAAGCTTTGTCATTCTTTATACATGTTGAAACAAGGCGTTGTTAAGATAATGTCTCAGTCAATATGAATGAATCAGACTGATGGAGAATTGCTACTCTCCTGCTTTGTTTCCCATTAAGATAAAGTAGATCAGTAGATGCTTTTCTTCTGGAAGTACAAGTCATCAACCGTTATTTCTTAGTAATTGTTTCCCTTATACCTATTGTTGCTTACAGGGATATCAAAATTAAAGCTCGGTTTTATTTCGACTTCGATTTTAGTTGAACTGCGCAAAAGGAGCCAATGTGTAAGGCAAACTGCTGCATTACTGGGTCTAGTTGGTCGTTCCACTTTGCAGAAAGAAGCAGTCACTGTTTGCGCTATATTACAGAAGGAATGACCGAGAAGCTTTACAGAGTATTATTAGACACCGGTGACATGGCTAGTCTGCAGAGACCATTGGCAATTTAACAATACGTGGAGTGCCCTGGGCAAAAAGTGCCCAAACAAGTATAAAAGCTACGACAGGACTCCACGATCATAGGCATTACATATTTTGAATGGGAAAAGCTTGTCAAATTTTAATCATTGATGTTAGCAAGAAGACATTAGTTTAATATATTGGAATTGGAAAACCTTGTCAAAATTTGCTCATTGATGTTAGCCAGAAGACATGCATTTGATATTTTTGAGTGGGACGCCCTTGCTGTGAGCAGCGTTGAGTGTTTTTCCTATTCCTGTGTTCAGTTTAGAAGTAAATAGTTACTCTGCTGAGATATTCCTGTGTTAAGAGTATGTTCTGAATATTGTCTATGTAATGCCAGGCCTTGTGTTTGCTTGCAAAGTTGAGCTTGGAATGTTGTGGCATGTGGCATCACGAGTTGTTCACCGTGCCTCCTGAGAATAATGCTTCGTATTGTTTTGCATGTCGATCTAATGCCAGTGATTTGCTTGTTAAGAAGATCGTCCTCTTCTGTTGTTTTCGTGCTTAAGAAGTTCATCATCTGATGTTTCATTCATAGCCTATACGACAAGTCGGGTAGGTTAGACGTGAAACCATATGATCTTCTGACCAACTCATGATATTAGGCCATGATTGGATCATCGTTTTCCAACCAAAACCGCTTGTAAAACTGACGCTTGTAAATTAAAGCAGATGGTCTCGGGCGAAGGCGCTTGGTTGGTCGATTTCGACTAGTAAAATATTGGAAGTACTTGACACACGATAAAAATGCTGAACGACACTCGGACGATTGCTAATCCAGTAGTTAGCTATTGTTTCGGCCTTGCCCATGGATGGCATGATACGCACGTTGTGGATGTATCGTCTAGAAATGTCGTCCATATAGCAGTGCTCGTAAAATATACACTGGTCTCTCAAATTACACGCATAACCCGCCGGTTTTACTTACAGACCTCGGGCCCTCGGTTTCATTATGCCTGTATTTTACGCGTTGTTTTCGATGACGAGTAAATTACACTTGTATGTTAATACAGGTTTGAAATAAACCAGAGCTCCCAAGCGCGGCCTTACCGTTTCATGCCGTCTTAGTTTCTCGAAGGTGCTCATAGGTGTCCGATGATCCTGGCTTCTTGAATGAGTAGCGGGCGCTGTATCAGACCATCTGTAGGGCCCGCGAGGCCCTCTCCATTGTCCTTCGAGTTGTTGCGCTCGCCATGGCGCCGAGCATTGTTAACATCGTCAACGAACATGAGGATTCAGGAGATGACTTTATTTTGACTGGAAGACACTAGGGACCCAGTAGGGCCATAGCCGTACGTACGCAAGTGCCTCCTTATTATGTACAACTATTTTTTTTGCTTTCTCCTGGTTTCGTGACATCATGGTCCCACACCATTGTCAACCTATGTAGTCAATATAAACGAGAGAATTGCACAAGGTGCAGCTGACAGCTGGGACCAAGTAGCTCGAGCAGTATTTGTGTTTTTGAGGTGTGAGCACTGCAGAGTTTTTCTTGGCGATGATTTCGTTGTTGTTCAGAGGAGAGCAGGGTATTAATTGGGCGGGCTATGGCCTATCTAGCCCAGGCCAGATATCCAGCCCAGATACTAATTTTTTCAAGATGAAAATGGCTAGCCCAGCTATACGTCTTTTTGAGGAATACCCAGGCAAGGTCAACTTGTTATTCTCCGCCCCGCTAGGCTGCAAATCTTTCCTAGGAGGAATGCATTAGGCTTAATAGGAAAATGGGCTTTAAAAATAATAAATGGGATGTAATTATAAAAACTGGGCAGTAACTATAAAAAATGCACCAAACACGAAATTAGTTTATAAAATATTATTTATGGATTTTGAAAATCTTAAATTTTCATTGTTGCGCATGCAATGTTTCGTTGGATTTTTACGTAATACAAATTTATATTTAATCTGACTAGAAATTTGGGGATAAAAATATTTCAGAGCCCATCAAAATGTGGGAAATTTTATTGAATTCTGTCTTCAACGGTTGGTTGAAATTATTAAACATTGTCCTAGCTAGAAAATGGGTTGTACTTTTAACAAATTGTAAATGGGTTGTTGTAAATTCCATTAGAATTCCAAAATGGGTTGTACATTCTTACAAAATGCAAATGGGCTATAAGTTCTCTGCCACACACTTGTGGGCCTACTAAGTGACGCGTCCCCTAAAAAAATAAGTTGGTGCGTATGCAAGGCTTTGCCAACTTATTATAGTCAACACACGGTTCTAGCAGCAGTGGCCGTTGGATATCTATCCAACGGATGTCGTGCTTCTTCTTCAATCTCGGATATTCTTAGCTTCAGCCCCCCAAAAAATGATTCCTCCCCCTGACATCTGGGGCGCACCATTTCGGAGGCTGGCCTGTGGGCCTACTAAGTTGGAGCGTACCAAGGGCTTTGTCAACTTAGTCAATAATAAACGTTTCTAGCTTCAGTGACCATACGATGTCCATCCAACGGCCGTAGTGCTTCTTCAACCTCTGGTCTTCTTGGTCCAGCCGCCCAAAGCAGCATCGATCGTGCCGCCTGCTCCTGCCTCTCGTGGCCGGCTGTGCTGCCGCGGAGGCCTCACCGCCCCCATACTACTTCCACCGCTGGCCAGGCCATCCCTCCATTCACCCACACCCCCTGTTATTCTGCGGCGACGGCAGCCTCACACCGCAGCCGAACCAGTGAACCCTCATACTCCTCTCTGCGCGGGCTTCCACTACTGCGTCTTCCCCGGCTCCGCGTCGTCCCCTTTCTAGGCCTCACCGTCGTCCAGACCACCGCCCTGGTGCTCTCGGCGCGGCGTGGTCAACGTGGTCAACGACCGACTTCCATCGGAAGAGTACTGTATGTGGAGAGGCTGACAGCTGGGTCCAGGCGGCCGCAAGGAAGTGCCTCCTTATTACACGCAAAATAATTATTCCTCCACCTTACAGCAGGGACCCACCGGACGGGCCACCTTATTTCGTGAAAGAACATTTTCCCCCTGACTGCTCGGACCCACCGGACGGGCCAGCATATTTCACGAAAAAACGTTCCCCCCGCTGTCAGCTCGGGCCCACCGAAAGTGCCTCCTTATTACGCACAAAAAAAGGAATACTCCCCCTGCTAGCTGGGACCCACCATGGTGGGAGGCTGACTTGTGGGCCTACTAAGTTGACTGGGACGGGGCCTTTGTCAACTTTAGTCAATATGAACGATTCTAGCTCCAGTGACCGTACGATGTCCATCCAACGGCCGTAGTGCTTCTTCAACCTCTGGTCTTCTTACTCCAGCCGCCCAAAGCAGCGCCGGTCGTGCCGCATGCTCCTGCCTCCCATGGCCGGCTGTGCTGTCGCGGAGGCCTCACCGCCCCCTACTATTCCCACCGCTGGCCAGGCACTGCGGCGATGGCAGCCTCACACCGCAGCCGAACCAGTGAACCCTCGTACTCCACTCCGTGCGGGCTTCCACTACCGTGTCTTCCCCGGCTCCCTGTCGTCCCCTTCCTAGGCCTCTCCGTCGTCCACCGCCCTGGTGCTCTTGGCGCGGCGTGGTCAACGTGGTCAAGGAACGACTTCCATCGGACGTGGACTGTACGTTGAGAGGTTGACAGCCGGGTCCACGGCCGCAGCAAGGAAGTGCCTCCTTATTACGTGCAAAATAATTATTCCTCCACCTGACAGCGGGGACCCACCGGACGGGCCACCGTATTTCACGAAAAAAACGTTTCCCCCCTGACTGCTTGGACCCACCAGCTACACCTTCGCACACAAGGAAGTGCGTCTGGGCAAAAAAACGATTCTCCCCCTGACAGCTGTGACCCACCAGCAACATCTTCGCACGCAAGGAAGTGCCTGACAGTCGGACCCACCTGGTCGAAGCGTACGTAGCGTTGTCATTCTGGTCGCGAACGTGTACGTACATATATATTGGTCGATGTAGAGGCACGCACGTGTCGTAGTAGAGGCGCGCATGTAGCATGTACACGTACGTACGACGGTCAGGGTGCAAGAAAGAAAATACGGCCACGTATGTGTACATACGGGCGGGGTCTCGAACGCCTACTCGCGCAAACGTACGGCGAGGGCTCATGTACATGGCTGGGTCGGAACGGAGAAACAGCGTTGTCGTCGTGTTCATGGGGAGGCAACGGAATGCGTCGTGTTAATGGGGAGGCAACGGAATGCGTCGTGTTCATCGGGAGGGCTTGGACGGAATAGGCGATGGAAACGAGGCCTGGCGTACCGCAGAACGGAGGAAACGGCCTTGTGTTCGACCGGCCATGTTCGAAACGGGATCCTGTTGATCGGGAGGGGTCTGGCATACCACAAAACGGATGAAACGGACCTCCTACGGTCGAGACGGGGGTCCTGTTGATCGGGAGGGGTGTCGCGTACCGCAAAACGGACGAAACAGACTTGTGTTGGAGCGCTACGGTCGAAACGGGGGTCCTGTTCATCGGGAGGGGTGTGGCGTACCGCAAAGCGGGACTCCACAGGATAATGTTCATCTCCACCGTCGACCCCCTCCAGCCTCCACGAGCTACTATTCATCCACCGTCGACCTCGTCCAACCTCCACCTGCGACTGTTCATCCACGGGCTCCTGTTCATCCAGCCTCCACCGCGCGCTACTCCACCCGCTACTGTTCAACCAGCCCTCTCCACGGGCTCATGTTCAACCACCCCTCCATAGGCTACTGTTCATCCTGCCGTCCACCGTCTACTGTTCATCCTGCCCTCCACGGGGTGGTCCTATTCATCCAGCCCTCCACGGGGTCCTGTTCATCCAGCCCCAACCGGCTCGATCGATCGGGGTCCTGTTCATCCAGAGGCAACACCACGGGGCCCTGTTCATCCACCCCCATCGGGAACTGTTCATCCAACCACCCCCTCCCCCCCGCAATGCTCACTGTTCATCTAGAGGCAGCATCGATCGGCTTCAGTTAGCAGCAGTAGCGAAGGAATCGCTCGATTGGGTTCAGTTAACAGCCATCGATCGATCGCTCAGGTTCAGTAACGCGTAGCCTGCAGTGCAATCGCTCGGGTTCAGTTAGAGCCCAACGCCTCGCTCGGGTTCAGTTAGAGCCAACGCCTCGCACACACGCGCGTACGTGTACGAGAGAAACGCGCATCGCTCGGCCCCCGACCTCCCACCGTAACCGGGAACTCCCTGAAATTTTCCTCCCCCTTGCTTCTACCACGGTTTTTTCCATCATGGACGGCCAAAAGAATGTCATGCAGCTGCGTCTCCGGCCTGCCCAGGACGAAAAGCCCATTTTCTATCATGATTTTTTGTCATAGAAGTAGGAGCCCACCACATCTATGATGATACCGGGTTTTGTCACAATTATCGTCATAGAAGTGTCATATGTATGACAGGAAAAAAATTCGTTCGGCCCAAAATGTCACGGATGTGTCTTTTTTTTGTAGTGATTGTCCACCATGCCAGAGAAGGTCGGAGATCGTCAGACGGGAGCTTGGATGGCACAGTGGTGTGAAGTGGCCAGGGTTTAGTCCAGGAGCGAAATAGAAAGAATATATGTGGGATCAGGTGGACCAGCGTGAGCCAGGTCCGATGTGGCAGCGCACCCGGTCACGGCCGGGCGTCCCTTTATCAGCCTCATATTTCATCTGAATATGAGGTCTGCCGATATGTCTAGATGTTTGAGACGTCCGGCGTTTTTATGACACTGACCGAACCATCCGCATGAGCGTTTAAAGCGGATTTGCAGAGCGCCCGACTGTAGATGCCCTAATATAGCACGGACGCAACAAAAATGCAGCAATGACGAAGCATCACGCAAGCCCAAGTCGTATGCATGCATGGGCGTGCGTTTGAAGGAACATGCATGTGCGTGCTTGATTGTTTGGGACATGCATGCCTGGGCGGTGAAAGCGACATGGATGCTTGGACGTGTTACTGAAAGCGATGTCCGCGAGATTAACAGAAATGGTGTGATACAAAAATCGGATGACGGCAGAGTCGTTCGGACCTGTCGCAGAATTCCTGCCGACTGTATTTTAGCTTTCTCGGTTTGACTATAAGCATGAGGAGAATTTAGCACGGATTGCAACAAGGAAATACAATCTATCAAAGAGCAATTATCATAATTAAATTCCTTGAAATCCAAGATAGTGGGTTCGTTGCTATCTAAAGTTTTAACCTCTTCAATTCCACTTTTACCTATTTTTGCATCAAGATCTAAAAACTCCGAATTTTTGGGAAGCCTTCTAACTAAAGTTGACTCATCACCAGTCCCATCATTATTAAGATTCATATTGCAAAACAAGGATTTAATAGGAGACACATCAATCACTTTTAGATCTTCATCCTTATTATCATGAAAACTAGAAGAACACGCTTTCACAAAGCAAGCCTTTTTTGCACGCATCCTAGCGGTTCTTTCCTTGCACTCATCAATGGAAATTCTCATGGCTTGGAGAGACTCATTGATATCATGCTTAGGTGGAATAGATCTAAGTTTCAAAGAATCAAGATCAAGAGAAATTCTATCCATGTTCCTAGCCAACTCATCAATCTTAAGCAATTTTTCTTCAATCAAAGCATTGAAACTCTTTTGCGAACTAATAAATTCTTTAATACTAGATTCAAAATCAGAGGGCATCTTATTATAATTTCCATAAGAATTTTTCTAGGAATTACCATAATTAATAGAGGAATTACTAGGAAACGGCCTAAAATTAAAATTACCTCTATACGCGTTGTTGCCAAAATTGTTCCTACCAACAAAATTCACATCCATAGATTCATTATTATTCTCAATTAAAGTAGACAAAGGCATGTCATTGGGATTAGTAGGAGTACTCTTATTAGCAAACAATTTCATAACTTCATCCATCTTTCTACTCGAAATATTAATCTCTTCAATTGCATGCACCTTTTTACTAGTAGATCTTTCAGTGTGCCATTGAGAATAATTAACCATAATATTATCTAGGAGTTTGGTAGCTTCTCCTAAAGTGATTTCCATAAAAGTGCCTCCCGCGGCCGAATCTAAAAGATTTCTAGAAGCAAAATTCAATCCGGCATAAAAAAATTGTATAATCATCCATAAATTCAAACCACGTGTAGGGCAAGTACGTATCATTAATTTCATCCTCTCCCAAGATTGTGCAACATACTCATGATCAAGTTGCTTAAAATTCATAATATCGTTGCTAAGAGGGATGATCTTAGTGGGAGGATAACACTTAGAGATAAAAGCATCTTTGCACTTATTCCATGAATCAATACTATTTTTAGGCAAAGACGAAAACCAAGCTTTAGCACGATCTCTAAGCGAAAAAGGAAATAGCTTAAGTTTAACAATATCATTATCCACATCTTTCTTCTTTTGCATATCACACAAATCAACAAAGTTGTTTAGATGGGTAGTGGCATTGAGGGAGTCCTGGATTAGGGGGTCTCCGGACAGCCGGACTATATCCTTTGGCCCGACTGTTGGACTATGAAGATGCGAGATTGAAGATTTCGTCCCGTGTCCGGATGGGACTCTACTTGGCGTGGAAGGCAAGCTAGGCAATACAGATATGTATATCTCCTCCTTTGTAACTGACCTTGTGTAACCCTAGCCCCTTCCGGTGTCTATATAAACCCGAGGGTTTTAGTCCATAGGACAACAGACAATCATACCATAGGCTAGCTTCTAGGGTTTAGCCTCTTTGATCTCGTGGTAGATTGTAACACCCCGAGGATCATGCTACAGTAATCCCCTGCTGATGGTGCCATGTCATCACTCTTACTGTTGCTAGTCCTCATTTGCATTCAAACCAATTCAAATTCAAATCCAAGTTAATGTCGAAATACAAAACTTCTCAAACATGAAAACTAAAATGTTCATTTTGTGTCCAATAATCACTTGTTAATATAGGAGGTGAACTAACATTTTTCCAGAATGTCCAAATGCCCTAAACCACTTTAAAACAGTAGCTAAAGCAAATAAATTAAATGCTTGTTAAGTTATAAAAATAAAATACTACTTTATTTTGGTGCCAAGTTAATTGTAGCAATGGCCTAAGTTAAAATGGTATTTTAGGTGCAAGATTGGTTTTTATAAAACTATTTTGCTTTCTGAAGTTAAAAAAAAAAGAAAAACCAAAATAAAAGAGAGAGAGAGAGAGAGAGAGAGAGAGAGAGAGAGAGAGAGAGAGAACAACCCCCCTGGACCCAACCCGCCTGGACCGGCCCACCTAACCTACCCGAGCCAGCCCAGATCCGCCCTGCCCGTCCCCTTCCCTGTTCCGCCGACCGGGGTCGGAACAGGGGCGTAGCCCCGCCGAACCCACTCGCCGTCGTCGGCGAGGGGATAAGGCCGCCACGCGCGCGCCTCGATCCCTCCCCCACTCCCACTTGCGCCTCTCCTCCCCCAGATCCACCTTTTCCCCTCTCCCTCACGCGCTCACTCCTCCCGAGCGCCACCGTCGCCGTGCATCGGTTGATCCCGCGGCCACCGTTGTCCCCGGCCCTCTCCAACGTGCCCCCAGGCGCTGCCTCGACCTCCACATCCGCCCCGCCGAGCCGCATGGACCGGGACGGCCCCGCCGCACCGCCACGACCTCGCCTTCGCCCTCGGCTCCGACGAACGCCGCCGCCCCGAATCCACACCACTGCTGCTCCTAGTCACCCAACGGGCCACCGTGTGCCCCCAAGGTGAGCTCCGGCCCCCTTTTCCCTCTCCTCGCGCGTCTCCGCCTCCACCGTAGCTAGCTCGCCCGCAAGCCGAGCTCTGCCGTCCGCCATTGCCGTCGTAGGGCTCGCCACCGAGCTCCTCCGCTCGAGCTAGTAGCTCCGACGAGCTCCTGGAGCGCCGTAGACCTCGCCCAGCTTCTTCGTTCGCCAAAACACGCACTGCAACGCCGATCCCGACGAGGTCCCGAACCCCACCGCCGCCTCCACTCGTCGCCGACGCAGTTCCGGTCACCCCCGCGTCCAACCGACCACACCATGCGGCGCGGCTTCGTCTCCTCTTTCGAACGCGCCAAGTCCCGGGCCAAATGACCCCCTGTGCGCGATTCCCGGTGAAGTCCGGCGAGCCCCGCCACTGTTTTGGTCGCCGGCGGCGAAACCCCGACGCCGTCGACGTGGCACACCTGGGCCCCGCCTCTGGGTCACTGCCCGTGGGCCCCCTGGCCCTAGTTGACCATGTTGACCGTGGTCAACTGTGCTGACTGGGCACACAGTGTCTCTGACACGCGGGCCCCATCGCATATTTTGTTAAATAAACGTTTTGCTAAATAAAAGCGATTAATTAAAATGTTAGTTAAATTAGTTAGTTAGTTAGTACTAACTAGTCACTGACTGCTGGGGCCCACGCCCCCTAACTAACCCTGTTAGTTTAGTTAAGCCTCTGTTAGACAGAGAGGCTGACAGGTGGGTCCCACCTGTCAGTTTGACTGGTCAGCAGAGCTGACGCAGTGCTGACGTCACTGCTGACGCAATAAACCTTTTCTGCTTTTAAAAATAATTCAGAAATTGGTTTAAACTTTGAAAATCCGTAACTTTTAAACCGTAGCTCGGATCGTAAAAGTTTATATATGAAAAACGCCCAGAAAAACGAGACGAATCCAAATATGCAGTCCGTTTACCTGTCAGAAGCCTCTAACTATCTGAACATGGAACATTCCCCCTCATGTCATCTGTTTGACACACGCCCGGAACAGGGAATACATTCCCGGTTGAATTCCCCCTTCACCTATATCATGTAGCCATACGTTAGGTCACACCCGGCACAACATATTGCCACGTTATGCTTTGTGATGCTATGTTTGCTTTATATTTACTGTTTCTTCCCCCTCTTCTCTCCGGTAGACCCCAAGACCGATGCTGATGCCCCTATGATCGACTACGTCGACGACAACCCTCCTTGCCAGAGCAACCATGCAAGCCCCCCCTTTGATCATCCTGATATCGCCCATTCCATTCTCTCATGCTTGCATTAGATTTTGCTATTGTTATTGTTTGCTCCTATTCTGATGCATAGCCTGCTTTTGTAACCTGCTTATTGTTACCTTACCGGCTTATCCTAAACTGCTTAGTATAGGTTGGTTAGTGATCCATCAGTGACCCCCACCTTGTCCTTGTTGCCCCTGCTTCATCATTGAAGACCCGATCAACGGGATCGAAGACCAGGCCCCAGCACCGCACATCACTTTCCCCTTAGTTGCTCGACACTACTGGGATACTATCGAGTGCCGAGGGTGAGACCTCTTCAGCACTTCTGATGTTAACCTTGTAGTGTAGCTATTCGGTCGTGGTCATCGAGGGTGATTTCCTCTTTAACCACTTCCGATACGACTCTGTCGTGCAACCCCTCAAGTGTGAACCTCGGGGGTGATTCCTCTTACGTTCACCTTGATGATTACATCGAGTGGAATTCACCGGGGGTGATTCCTCGGGTGTTCCCCTTAATGTTTGGACACACGAATACTTGGACTTTACCACTATTACTTGGAAAGACGGGTCGACCCTGAGGGGTACCCGCGCGAGATTAATTGCGAGTGATGTGGAGTCGGGTTGACCTGGAGGGTGCCCGCGAGATAATTACGAGGCGTGGCCGGGCATTCCTAGCCCTTGCCGCAAGTCCTCGAGACGGGGCAACGGGGTCACATCTTTCGTGAGTCTCTGCTTGTTACCGCGTGTTCCTAATCCACTACGATTTGGATATTTGATCCGAGGGGCCTGTGGCCTGATAGCACTAACCATCACGTGGGCATAGTATGGGCGTTCTGCGTCGTGTACATCAGCTGAAGCTTAATAGATGTCAGCGACGGAGCGGCGTGCGCCGGGTTGGACTGGTAAGCTCCTGCCTTTTTAGGGAGGTAGCTAGGTCTGCTCACCGGCCGCCCACGCAACGTGCAGGAGTTCCCGGGGTGATGGCCCATGACCCTTGGGGGCATAGGTTTAGTCCGGCGTGCTTGACCTCTCTATTAAGCCTAGGTCGGGTTGCAGCGTATTGTTTGGCCGAGGCCGGGCATGACCCAGGAAAGTGTGTCCGGCCGGAGTCACTCGAGCGTGGTGGGTAAGTTGGTGCACCCCTGCAGGGAAGAACTAATCTATGCATAGCCTGTCCTACGGTAACGGACACTTGGAGTTGTATCCCGATCGATACAACTAGAACTGGATACTGGTAGATGAGAATTGGATGGTGATGAGAATTGGATTGTGATGAGGTGATAACCGGATAGTATGGCTCTGGGATTGCTTTCTTGCAGGGAGTCGAGAAAGGATCTCTGGCCGAGGTTGATAACACTACTACTACTTTACTTTACGCTACTCTACTCCCTCCTGTTTGCTGCAAGACGGTGGTTTCCAGAAGATGCTAGTCTTCGATAGGACTAGGCCTTCTCTCTATTCTGGCATTTCTGCAGCCCAGTCCACATATACAGCCTTTCTTTGATAATGTTGCATATGTAGTGTAGGTCCTTGCTTGCGAGTACTTTGGATGAGTACTCACGGTTGCTTTGCTTTCCCTTTTCCTCCTTTCTTCTTCTTTCCGGTTGACGCAACCAGATGTTGGAGCCCAGGATCCAGACGCCACCTTTGACAATGTTTGCTACTACCATGAGGGCGCCTACTACTACGTGAAGACTGCCGACAACCAGGAGTAGTTAGGAGGCTCCCAGGCAGGAGGCCTTGCCTTTTCGATCGATGTTGCTTTTGTGCTAGCCTTCTTAAGGCAAACTTGTTTAACTCATGTCTGTGCTCAGATGTTGTTGCTTCCGCTGACTCTTGTGTATTCGAGCTTATGTATTCGAGCCCTCAAGGCCCCTGGCTTGTAATATAAAGCTTGTATTATTTTAATTTGTGTCTAGAGTTGTGTTGTGATATCTTCCCGTGAGTCCTTGATCTTGATCGTACACATTTGCGTGTATGATTAGTGTATGATTGAATCAGGGGCGTCACAAGTTGGTATCAGAGCCGACTGCCTGTAGGTAGCCCCCTTTCCAACTCCTTGGCTGAAGTTGAGTCTAGTCATTGAAAAACTTTTACTAACATTGGCTGTGTGTCTTACGGGCCCACGTCGCCATTGGGTGGTATTAGGATCTTTTATTCCTCTTCCTTACTCTGGGATTCTGATCTCTCGTCTATTCGGGTTAAAAAATTTACTAACTCTGACATTAGGCTCTCGTACCCACTTCATCCCGGAGAGCCCCTTCACCACAGATGATCGGCGGTTTCATCAGAAGACTCTAAAGATACTCCTCGATGAGTCCTGAGACCCTATGCCCACTGCTTTGTAGTTCCTGACCACCTTTAAACTCCGATGGATAACTACTTACACTCATCGTTCATTTATTCATTTCAGTTACTCTCGAGTTCCATCCGACATATCGAAATACTATCTGACATTTCAAGATTTCTCTAAGCCTAATACCTTGCAGCTTCTTTCGCACTGCGGATAATTCCTCACATTTACCGGGGATCCGTCCAGCCCCAGTTGTTAATGTGTTTCTCAAATAATGCTAATCGTTCTTTCGAGAACCCTATGCAATCTATTGCTTTGGAAAGTCTTGCTTGCCTGCATTATGGTTAATTCCATATGTCTAGCAATATGTGCGAATACTCGCAATCATCAATTGATCCTTGGAAATTTTCTTTCTGGCTAAGACATCCTTTCAGATATGATCTGGTTCTTGCCCAATCCAGATTTGATCGGGTGCACCTCTAAGTCTATTCAATTTACTCATGTTTTGATCAGAGCCTCTGCTTCTGATCCTTCGTCTTGAAATCATAATTCCTTTGCACCCAAGCATTGAATCATTAGACGTTTCTTTAAGTCGATGCCTTTGCATCCCCTTCTTTATCTGGTTGAGTACCGAACTCACATCAGCTTCGTTGTGGACCGCTAGACCCCTTGCTGGATTTTATCCGACAACATCCTTCATATGAAATAACCTTGTGAGCTTTTCCTCGAATATATAAAGCCTTTGATATATTGTATCCTCTCCTTTTGTCAACCATGCTCTGTTTTCGAGCTTGTGTTAATTACTCCTGAAGCTTGTGGTATATGTTCCTAAGATGCCCCGATGGGTTGAACCTATGCCTTCCCTAGACCGTATGGACCCGAAAGTTTTCACGAGTCATATTCTTATGGTGTCTTGCCAGATAACATTTCAACACTACAACTTCATTGAACGCGAGAAGTGAATGAAAGGTTATGCGTTGGAGAAGTGGGAGTCGACCTTGAACTTTGTGTTCATGCCCATCGACACGATGTAGATCTTATCATGGAAGCTTCTTTTTAAAAATTAACTATCCCCTTGGTGTAAGTTCATCTTATATCTGGGAATTGGTCCTTTGCAACCATGGTTCCGACCATGATTGTTCTTCTTTGGTCCCATTTCTTGAGCAAGTTAAATCACTTGTCTTCTGTAGGTCAATACACCTACCCAACCTCTGTTATGATCCACCTTCGAGTATTACCCCTGGTACCTTGAGGATATCATGCCATTGCACTACATCTTATAAACTTTTGATGAAGTACTACCTTACCCTGTCTTGTCACTTCATGGGTTCTAGGGTTGTTTGTCAACCGAGAACACCGATAAATGAATAGATTCCGCACTCCAATTCAATAACTCTAAGTCATTTTTGTTGCTTACGAGTTTAATAATCCTTCAAGTCAGTCCTAGCCTGATCGGCTATATCATTATCGTACTAAAATTTTACCTGTGCTATCTGGTCCTTCTTCCCGGAGCACAATTTCCGACAATGAGCTAAGCTTACATTGATATTCCTCGCCTTATCATTTTTCGCCTTGAACAGCAAGCTTGTTTTCGAGTTTGTGTTGTACATGTGGTTCCAATAACTTTTCGCTTCATCATTCCTATGACTTGATGTCATCGTCGATCGATTACATCTTCATGAAATCTCTCAACAAATGTGTCGTGACCATCATCAACATTCCGAGCTCTTCTAGGATATCAATTGAATTCATGATGAGAAACACCATCCTTGCCCCTCGATGATTTGAATTATCATCGACAACATTCTTGCCTCCCCCAACACAAACTTGTTCATATAATTTTGGAAATACATCCTTTTTGACATGCCGATGGATTGTTGCTGAGCCCGTCGGCCACACCCTCATCTTTTCCTTGCTGAAATGGTATGACTTATTTTCTAAGTTGTTTCCGATGGATCCTTTGTGTATCTGAAGTCTAACATTTCCCTGATGACCATGTCAACACTATCCCGAAGCATGTGTGTGGTACTCCGTTAACCCACAAGAACATTTGGGAGCGCAATGCTAACTGTTCTTGATCATTTATCCAAACACCGTTGTATGGATAAGCCTCATAAATTCCTTGCCCCTTTGCCTAAATGCTTTAATACTTGGAGCCCTATCATGCTCTGCCTTTTCCTTGGGAAAGTTATACCCTAATACTTGGGTATAAATACCTTTCCTTTCCATTGGTCTGATTATCCTAATAACCACTTATTTCCTTGCCATTGTTTTGTTTAACCTTCTTGTGAGCTATATGATATAAGCAGGAATAATTTCCTGCTTATAAAACACCCCGATGTACAACCTTGTCAGTGAGACCCTGTTACTATTGTTGATGACATTCCGGTAACCACCGATGGACGAGAACTTTGCCTATTGGTCCGCCTCGTATTACGAGCAGGAAAATGGTTCTCTTCGTCCCTCGCCCTTGGTACCAACGCTGTTGCCAACATAATTGGCAGGCTATCCTCTGACATGCCTTACTATCATGACCATGCAAGATGTCATCCCCCTTTCTACCTTTAACCCACATGGTGGGCCTATAACCCACAGTTCCACAGGATTGAAACCTGACTCTCCTGTATATCTTTGATTCCGAAATATTCTTGCATTTGGCTTCGCATCGTGTCACGAGCCACCTTTTGAGAGATGATCTATTCCCGATGCTCTGAACCCCTTTCTCACACTTTGTTCAGGTATCAATCGTTTGTCGATTCGCTTGAAACTTCCTATTGTACCTTCATACTTGCTCTCGATGTTTTATTAAGTTTCAACTCGAGAGATACTTCTGCCTCATTCCCTGAATTGTTCACCAGATAATTAACCCTATAAGGGTCAGTTCTCCCGAAGTTACTCTTTACTTCCCCACTTAAATCTCGGGACGAGATTTCTTGTAGTGGAGGAGATTTGTAACACCCCGAGGATCATGCTACAGTAATCCCCTGCTGATGGTGCCATGTCATCACTCTTACTGTTGCTAGTCCTCATTTGCATTCAAACCAATTCAAATTCAAATCCAAGTTAATGTCGAAATACAAAACTTCTCAAACATGAAAACTAAAATGTTCATCTTGTGTCCAATAATCACTTGTTAATATAGGAGGTGAACTAACATTTTTCCAGAATGTCCAAATGCCCTAAACCACTTTAAAACAGTAGCTAAAGCAAATAAATTAAATGCTTGTTAAGTTATAAAAATAAAATACTACTTTATTTTGGTGCCAAGTTAATTGTAGCAATGGCCTAAGTTAAATGGTATTTTAGGTGCAAGATTGGTTTTTATAAAACTATTTTGCTTTCTGAAGTTAAAAAAAAAAAGAAAAACCAAAAGAAAA
>NC_041382.1:532630657-532677576 GCF_002162155.2 Triticum dicoccoides | reverse complement strand
CTCTCCTCCCCCAGATCCACCTTTTCCCCTCTCCCTCACGCGCTCACTCCTCCCGAGCGCCACTGTCGCCATGTGTCGGTTGATCCCGCGGCCACCGCTGTCCCCGGCCCTCTCCGACGTGCCCCCAGGCGCTGCCTCGACCTCCACATCCGCCCCGCCGAGCCGCACGGACCGGGACGGCCCCGCCGCACCGCCATGACCTCGCCTTCGCCCTCGGCTCCGACGAACGCCGCCGCCCCGAATCCACACCACTGCTGCTCCTAGTCACCCAACGGGCCACCGTGTGCCCCCAAGGTGAGCTCCGGCCCCCTTTTCCCTCTCCTCGCGCGTCTCCGCCTCCACCGTAGCTAGCTCGCCCGCAAGCCGAGCTCCGCCGTCCGCCATTGCCATCGTAGGGCTCGCCACCGAGCTCCTCCGCTCGAGCTAGTAGCTCCGACGAGCTCCTGGAGCGCCGTAGACCTCGCCCAGCTTCTTCGTTCGCCAAAACACGCACTGCAACGCCGATCCCGACGAGGTCCCGAACCCCACCGCCGCCTCCACTCGTCGCCGACGCAGTTCCGGTCACCCCCGCGTCCAACCGACCACACCATGCAGCGCGGCTTCGTCTCCTCTTTCGAACACGCCAAGTCCCGGGCCAAATGACCCCCTATGCGCGATTCCCGGCGAAGTCCGGCGAGCCCCGCCATTGTTTTGGTCGCCGGCGGCGAAACCCCGACGCCGTCGACGTGGCACACCTGGGCCCCGCCTCTGGGTCACTGCCCGTGGGCCCCCTGGCCCTAGTTGACCACGTTGACCGTGGTCAACTGTGCTGACTGGGCACACAGTGTCTCTGACACGCGGGCCCCATCGCATATTTTGTTAAATAAACGTTTTGCTAAATAAAAGCGATTAATTAAAATGTTAGTTAAATTAGTTAGTTAGTTAGTACTAACTAGTCACTGACTGCTGGGGCCCACGCCCCCTAACTAACCCTGTTAGTTTAGTTAAGCCTCTGTTAGACAGAGAGGCTGAAAGGTGGGTCCCACCTGTCAGTTTGACTGGTCAGCAGAGCTGACGCAGTGCTGACGTCACTGCTGACGCAATAAACCTTTTCTGCTTTTAAAAATAATTCAGAAATTGGTTTAAACTTTGAAAATCCGTAACTTTTAAACCGTAGCTCGGATCGTAAAAGTTTATATATGAAAAACGCCCAGAAAAACGAGACGAATCCAAATATGCGGTCCGTTTACCTGTCAGAAGCCTCTAACTATCTGAACATGGAACATTCCCCCTCATGTCATCTGTTTGACACACGCCCGGAACCGGGAATACATTCCCGGTTGAATTCCCCGTTCACCTATATCATGTAGCCATACGTTAGGTCACACCCGGCACAACATATTGCCACGTTATGCTTTGTGATGCTATGTTTGATTTATATTTACTGTTTCTTCCCCCTCTTCTCTCCGGTAGACCCCAAGACCGATGCTGATGCCCCTGTGATCGACTACGTCGACGACAACCCTCCTTGCCAGAGCAACCAGGCAAGCCCCCCGTTTGATCATCCCGATATCGCCCATTCCATTCTCTCATGCTTGCATTAGATTTTGCTATTGTTATTGTTTGCTCCTATTCTGATGCATAGCCTGCTTTTGTAACCTGCTTATTGTTACCTTACCGGCTTATCCTAAACTACTTAGTATAGGTTGGTTAGTGATCCATCAGTGACCCCCACCTTGTCCTTGTTGCACCTGCTTCATCATTGAAGACCCGATCAACGGGATCGAAGACCAGGCCCTGGCACAACACATCACTTTCCCCTCAGTTGCTCGACACTACTGGGATACTATCGAGTGCCGAGGGTGAGACCTCTTCAACACTTCTGATGTTAACCCTGTAGTGTAGCTATTCGGTCGTGGTCATCGAGGGTGATTTCCTCTTTAACCACTTCCGATACGACTCTGTCGTGCAACCCCTCAAGTGTGAACCTCGGGGGTGATTCCTCTTACGTTCACCTTGATGATTACATCGAGTGGAATTCACCGGGGGTGATTCCTCGGGTTTTCCCCTTAATGTTTGGACACACGGATACTTGGACTTTACCACTGTTACTTGGAAAGACGGGTCGACCCTGAGGGGTACCCGCGCGAGCTTAATTGCGAGTGATGTGGAGTCGGGTTGACCTGGAGGGTGCCCGCGAGATAATTACGAGGCGTGGCCGGGCATTCCTAGCCCTTGCCGCAAGTCCTCGAGACGAGGCAACGGGGTCACATCTTTCGTGAGTCTCTGCTTGTTACCGCGCGTTCCTAATCCACTATGATTTGGATATTTGATCCGAGGGGCCTCTGGCCTGATAGCACTAACCATCATGTGGGCATAGTATGGGCGTTCTGCATCGTGTACATCAGCCGAAGCTTAATAGACATCAGCGACAGAGCGGCGCGCGCCGGGTTGGACTGGTAAGCTCCTGCCTTTTTAGGGAGGTAGCTAGGTCTGCTCACCGGCCGCCCACGCAACGTGCAGGAGTTCCCGGGGCGATGGCCCATGACCCCTGGGGGCATAGGTTTAGTCCGGCGTGCTTGACCTCTCTATTAAGCCTAGGTCGGGTTGCGGCGTATTGTTTGGCCGAGGCCGGGCATGACCCAGGAAAGTGTGTCCGGCCGGAGTCAATCGTGCGTGGTGGGTAAGTTGGTGCACCCCTGCAGGGAAGAACTAATCTATGCATAGCCTGTCCTACGGTAACGGACACTTGGAGTTGTATCCCGATCGATACAACTAGAACTGGATACTGGTGATGAGAATTGGATGGTGATGAGAATTGGATTGTGATGAGGTGATAACCGGATAGTATGGCTCTGGGATTGCTTTCTCGCAGGGAGTCGAGAAAGGATCTCTGGCCGAGGTTGATAACACTACTACTACTTTACTTTACGCTACTCTACTCCCTCCTGTTTGCTGCAAGACGGTGGTTTCCAGAAGATGCTTGTCTTCGATAGGACTAGGCCTTCTCTCTATTCTGGCATTTCTGCAGCCCAGTCCACATATACAGCCTTTCTTTGATAATGTTGCATATGTAGTGTAGGTCCTTGCTTGCGAGTACTTTGGATGAGCACTCACGGGTTCTTTGCTTTCCCTTTTCCTCCTTTCTTCTTTCCGGTTGACGCAACCAGATGTCGGAGCCCAGGATCCAGACGCCACCTTTGACGATGTTTGCTACTACCATGAGGGCGCCTACTACTATGTGAAGACTGCCGACAACCAGGAGTAGTTAGGAGGCTCCCAGGCAGGAGGCCTTGCCTTTTCGATCGATGTTGCTTTTGTGCTAGCCTTCTTAAGGCAAACTTGTTTAACTCATGTCTGTGCTCAGATGTTGTTGCTTCCGCTGACTATTGTGTATTCGAGCCCTCGAGGCCCCTGGCTTGTAATATAAAGCTTGTATTATTTTAATTTGTGTCTAGAGTTGTGTTGTGATATCTTCCCGTGAGTCCTTGATCTTGATCGTACACATTTGCGTGTATGATTAGTGTACGATTGAATCGGGGGCGTCACATAGATCAACTCTTGTAATACTCATATCATCAAGAAAAATCAAGCAGGACGTAGGGTATTAACTCCATCAAGAGGGCCCGAACCTAGGTAAACATCGTGTTCCGCTGCCTCCTGTTACCATCCGCCTTAGACGCATAGTTCGGGAGCCCCTACCCGAGATCCGCCGGTTTTGACACCGACATTGGTGCTCTCGTTGAGAGTTCCATTGTGTCGTCACCATAAGGCTTGATGGCTCCTTCGATCATCGCTAGCGATTCGGTCCAGGGTGAGGCTTTCCTCCCCGGACAAATCTTCGTATTCGGTGACTTCGCACTGCGGGCCAATTCGCTTGGCCATCTGGAGCAGATCGAAAGCTATGCCCCTGGCCATCAGGTCAGATTTGGAAACTTGAACTACACGGCCGACATCCGCGGAGACTTGATCTTCGACGGATTCGAGCCCATGCCGAACGCGCCGCACAGTCGCGACGACCAAGACGTAACTCTGCCGTCGGACAGTGTTCGGGAGATCGCATCCGCAGCTACTCCGGTCGTTAATCCGGAGCAAATCACGCCATCCGAGAGAGGAGGGATAGACCTCGCCATGGAGGCCGCACTCTCAGTGGCGATAGAGCCGGATACTGACTTCACCCCTTCCGAGAGCCACGTCGCCGAACCACTGGATTTATCCCCGGCCACAGACTCCGAGCCGCCTACATCCGTGCATGTCGAATCCGACGGGGCGCCGATCATGGAGTTCACCTCCGCGGATATATTTCAGCACTCACCTTTCGGAGATGTGCTAAATTGATTAAGGTCTATCTCCCTGTCAGGAGAACCTTGGCCAAACTATGTCCGACTAGAATGGGATGCGGACGACGAGGAAATTTGCTGCCCACCCACCACCCACTTAGTACCCACTGTCGGCGACTTAACCGACATGCTCAACTTCGACTCCGAAGAAATTGACGGTATGGACAACGATGCAGGAGACGAACAGGAACCACCACCCACAGGGCACTGGACCGCCACTTCATCACATGACGTATAACTGGTGGATACAACCAGAGAGGGCAATTGCAAAGAGACAGCGGAGGATGCCCCCTCCAAGCAACCCAGGCGCCGGCGTCAGCGGCGCCGCTCTAAGTCCCGCCATAGCAAAAACAGTGATAACAGCGCAAGAGGAAATAATAGTCCAGTCGACTCTAGAAGAAACGACGACTGCACCACCCCGGTGGCAGAGGACGATCAAGATGCAAACTGCAAACATAGTATGGATCCGATGTCCGAACACGACGACGCCAAGGATAAGCCTCATCAAACCCCATCTGGGGAAGAAAACAGTCCGGACGAAGATGCACACATCATCCCGGAAACGCACTTGGAGCAAGAAAACCTCCGCGGAAGGCTTATTGCCACAGCAAGGAGCCTGAAGAAACAGAAGCAAAGGCTCAAGGTCGCACAAGATACGCTCAACAGCAAGTGGAACAAAGTAACAAAGTATGATGGAAGTTACCATAAAAATAGCTATCCAAAGCGCAAGCTATTACCGGAATTCGACGATGAGGCCTTAGAGCCCATACAGCCGAAGAGTGATACGGCCAACCGGCCGGATCCACCACCTTGTGAACGCGATAGAGCGGCTAACAAAGTCGCGCATAAGTCAACACACGATCTACGTGAGAACTTGCGTCAAAAATTTGGCGCGACCAGATCCATTTATGGATCTAGGAAGTGCGCTACGGTACGAAACCAACACCGAATACTACAACCGTCTGAACACCATGGCGCATCCCAATACAGGGATGCCGCACACCCCTTATGTTTCACTGATGAGGTGCTGGATCACGAATTCCCAGAGGGATTCAAACTGGTGAACATAGAGGCGTACGACGGGACCACAGATCCTGGAGTCTAGATAGAGAACTTCATCCTCCATATTCATATGGCTCGTGGAGACGATCTCCATGCCATTAAATACTTGCCCCTCAAGCTTAAAGGACCAGCTCGGCACTGGCTGAAAAGCCTCCCCAAAAACTCAATTGGAAGTTGGGAGGAGCTCGAGGACGCTTTTCGAGCCAATTTTCAAGGGACTTATGTCCAACCTCCGGATGTAGACGATTTAAGTCATATAATCCAATAGTCCGGAGAGTCCGCCCGAAAGCTTTGGAACAGGTTCCTCACCAAGAAGAACCAAATCGTCGACTGTCCAGATGCCGAAGCCTTAGCAGCTTTTAAACACAGCATCCGAGACGAATGGCTCGCCAGACACCTCGGTCAAGAAAAACCGAGAAGAATGGCAACCCTAACAAGCCTCATGACCCGCTTTTGTGCGGGCAAGGACAGCTGGTTGGCCCATAGCAGCACCAGCGACCCAAGCACATCCGAAGTCAGGGATGGCAATGGTAAACCACGACGCAACAAAAACAAGTATCGAAATAAAGAAGGTAGCCCAGATAACACGGCGGTAAACGCCGGATTCAGGGGCTCCCGGCCAGGTCAGCGGAAAAATCCTTTCAAAGGCAGCAGAGAAGGACAATCTGGCCTAAACAAAATTCTTGACAAACTCTGTCAGATTCACGGCACCCCAGACAAACCTGCAAATCATACCCACAGAGAATGTTGGGTCTTCAAGCAGGCCGGTAAGCTAAACACCAAACAAAGAGGGGAAGAGGCACCAAGCAAAGACGAGGATGAGCCTCACCAGCAAAGCGCCGGAGGACAGAAAAAGTTCCCACTAGAGGTTAAAACAGTAAACGTGATCCACGTGATAAAGAGGAGAAGCAAGCATGCACTCCGAGGCACACGCACCGTAGAGCCCGTCACCCCTAGGTTCAACCCCTGGTTGGCCTGCCCGATCACTTTTGATCGTAGGGATCACGGGACAAATATCCGGCACGAAGGACTAACGGCCTTGGTGTTAGACCCAATAATAAATGGGTACCATTTCACACGAGTCCTCATGGACGGCGGCAGTGATCTAAATCTAATATATCAGGACACAGTCTGCAAAATGGGGATATACCCGACACAAATAAGCCACGGTAATACTACCTTCAAGGGAGTAATACCAGGCCAAGAGGCCCGCTGTACGGGCTCTCAACTACTAGAGGTGGTATTCGGTTCTCCCGATAACTTCCGAAGTGAAAGGTTAACTTTTTCACATTGCCCCATTCCGAAGTGGCTATCAAGCACTACTCGGAAGAACGGCTTTCGCTCGTTTTAATGCAATACTGCATTATGATTTTCTCAAGCTCAAGATGCCTGGTCCACGTGGCATCATCTCAGTTAGCGGAAATACCGAACGTTTCCCACGTACGGAAGAGGATGCGGCGGCTCTAGCAGCCGCAAAATAGACGGCCTCACCAACCAGAAAAATGGCAGGTCGTCAAGACCACGAACACGGTCAAACAAATCCGGCATTCCATCATATATACATGAGATTGGTTTGATGATCAAACCCTCATAAACGATACCAGGGGCTTCCCGCGTGTAATCAGGGCCAGCCCGGCTCAACTTGACTTCTCTTGAATTTTGATAGTTCATTGACAATAACCAATTCTTCTTTTTGGCACGGCAACTTTCACCTAAGTTCTTTCCTTTTGCAGATGATAATCGTGCTACACCCGTCCAAGACACAGCACAACGGAGACACAGGCGCAGACGTGCAGCAGGGACCCGCCCAAAGGTTTCTTTTTAGATTAAGACCCTGTGTAAACCTTTTTTACTGTCTCTTGTTGCTCACATCCTCCGGATACTCCACACAACCGAGAAGGATGCTGGCGTTATTGGCATGTGGCCACGTCAGGATTTTGCACATACCTGGACATATGGGGTTTCTTATTAAGGGCATTGTTTAGCCCGGTATATGTTATAAAGACCGAACACCTTAGGGAGTGTTCGGCGTCGCGAGTTTGGCCCTATATGCATCAGCTCCGAATCATGTCTTTGGTCACATGTTGGGTTTGCCCGGCTCCCACGTTTTGGTACCTTACGTTCCGTTATATTGGCTAAGGTAGCACTGGGAGAACTACTGCGATTGTGCCCTGGTTCATCCGGATGAGCACCTCAATAGAGAAAGCCGAAAACTGTCTGTCATGATATAGCAAGAGACTGGTCAACCACTCAATGACTCATCGGAATCTTCGGGATTCCTCCGCATTAACGAAGGGCTGTTTCCCGATCATGTACGTACGCGCCCCGTATTCGGACGAGCTCAGAAGTACCAGGGGCTATATAGTAGCCCCACCGTCAAACTCCTAAGGCTAAGTGAAAGTGTTAAAGCAATATAGTCTGATTACCTCGTTCGCTGTGCTATCACCTCCTTAATGGACCAAGATGTTGGATCAAGTGTGGATATGCATTTTATGCGAACACCCCTGCATTATATGCGTGGGGGCAGAAGCTGACGACTGCAAACTTTCAGGTTATATACATATATACATAAACGGCCGCACAGAAGGCATCATAGTACTTTCGGGCAAAAGTATAAATACAGCCTTGATAATTTAGTAAAACATTGTTTTTACAATGGGAATACATGTCACTAGAACATAATATTCTTCGAGCATCGAGCCTCTATCGAACGAGCGCCTTCAAGAACTTTTTCAAAGTAGTGCTCGGCAACCACTCGGCCTATGGTCGAACCCCGTGTCGCAATAGTGGTGGCCTCCATCTCCGCCCAGTATGTCTTGACATGGGCAAGGGCCATCCGCGCACCCTCTATGCACGCCGATCTATTTACAGCATCGATGTGTGGCACAGCACCAAGGAATTGTTGCACTAAACTAAAGTAGCTATTCGGCCTTGGCCCTCCCGGCCACAGGCGATCCACAACGGACCTCATGGCAAGTCCGGACAACCTATGGAGCTCGGCCCACTCGGCCAATCGCTCATTCAACAGTAGCGGACAGACTGGAGCGGGAAACTGTGACCAGAACAACTTTTCCACTTCGGGACCTTTTTGATCCTTGAAGTACTCGGCCGCATCAGTAGCACTTGCAGCCAAATCCATGTAGGCGTGCGCAGAACTCCATAGCAGGTCCAGAGGAGCATACTTCGGATCTCCGAACTTAGTCCGCAATAAGAAGGGCTTCCCAGACACGATATCTGCAGCTTGATTCAGCTCCTCCTTCGTCGCTCTAATTTTGGAGCGGGCTTCCTTGGCAGCCACCAGGGCCTTCTCCAGGTCCGTCGCCTTTGCCCGTTTTTCTTCTTCAAGAAGCTGGTAACAGTCAGCGGCATCTTTTAACTCTACAGCCATCTTGGCTATTTTTTCCTTGCTCTCGCAATGCGCGGCCTGTTCGGCCCTTAACTCTTCGGCCGCCTTTAGAGCGGCCGCATTGCTACTCCTTTCTTGCTCCTTGGCTCGAGCAACCCCCGCCCGAAGGGTCTCCATGGTGGCAGCTCCATCTGCAGTCACAACATATTAAAGATACTGGCATCATGCTACTCTTATTATGTGACGATCACCAGAGAAATCACACACCTTGTGACTCGTCAAGCCGCTTGTTGACAAGCACGATGTCGGCATCTGCCGCATCAAGTTGCCGCTTTAGCTCGGCAAACCCATCAGTCCGGCTAGCCACCGGAGCTTCAGCCACCTGCACATAAAGGCGGTCTGGTTATTACCTGGGACTATTATCCCATGTTTGTTGGAAATATGCCCTAGAGGCAATAATAAAAGCATTATTATTATATTTCCTTGTTCATGATAATTGTCCTTATTCATGCTATAATTGTGTTATCCGGAAATCGTAATACATGTGTGAATAATAGACACCAACATGTCCCTAGTAAGCCTCTAGTTGACTAGCTCGTTGATCAATAGATAGTCATGGTTTCCTGACTATGGACATTAGATGTCATTGATAACGAGATCACATCATTAGGAGAATGATGTGATGGACAAGACCCAATCATAAACATAGCATAAGATCGTATAGTTTGTTTGCTAGAGTTTTCCAATGTCAAGTATCTTTTCCTTAGACCATGAGATCGTGTAACTCCCGGATACCGTAGGAGTTCTTTGGGTATACCAAATGTCACAACATAACTGGGTGACTATAAAGGTATACTACGGGTATCTCCGAAAGTGTCTGTTGGGTTGACACGGATCAAGACTGGGATTTGTCACTCCGTATGACGGAGAGGTATCACTGGGCCCACTCGGTAATGCATCATCATAATGAGCTCAAAGTGACCAAGTGTCTGGTCACGGGATCATGCATTACGGTACGAGTAAAGTGACTTGCCGGTAGCGAGATTGAACAAGGTATTAGGATACCGACGATCGAATCTCGGGCAAGTAGCATACCGATTGACAAAGGGAATTGTATACGGGTTTGCTTGAATCCTCGACATTGTGGTTCATCCGATGAGATCATCGAGGAGCATGTGGGAGCCAACATGGGTATCCAGATCCCGCTGTTGGTTATTGACCGGAGAGCGATCTCGGTCATGTCTACATGTCTCCCGAACCCGTAGGGTCTACACACTTAAGGTTCGGTGACGCTAGGGTTGTAGGGATATGTATATGCAGTAACCTGAATGTTGTTCGGACTCCCGGATGAGATCCCGGACATCACGAGGAGTTCCGGAATGGTCCGGAGGTAAAGAATTATATATAGGAAGTGCTATTTCGGGCATCGGGACAAGTTTCGGGGTCACCGGTATTGTACCGGGACCACCGGAAGGGTCCCGGGGGTCCACCGGGTGGGGCCACCTGCCCTGAGGGCCACATGGGCTGTAGGGGGTGCGCCTTGGCCTACATGGGCCAAGGGCACCAGCCACAAGAGGCCCATGCGCCAAGAGATAAAAAAAGAGGAAGAGTCCTCAAAGGGGAAGGCACCCCCTAGGTGCCTTGGGGAGGAGGGATTCCTCCCTTGGCCGCCGCCCCCCCTAGGAGATTGGATCTCCTAGGGCCGGCGCCCCCCCTAGGCTCCCTATATATAGTGGGGGAAGGAGGGCCTCTCACCCCACGCCTTTGGTGCCTCCCTCTCCCTCTCCAACACATCCTCCTCCTCCATAGAGCTTAGCGAAGCCCTGCCGGAGTACTGCAGCTCCATCACCACCATGCCGTCGTGCTGCTGCTGGAGCCATCTTCCTCAACTTATCCTTCCCCTTGCTGGATCAAGAAGAAGGGGACGTTACGCTGACCGTACGTGTGTTGAACGCGGAGGTGCCGTCCGTTCGGCGCTAGGATCTCTGGTGATTTGGATCAAGTCGAGTACGCCTTCCTCATCCCTGTTCTTTGAACGCTTCCGCGCGTGATCTACAAAGCTATGTAGATGCAATCCGATCACTCGTTGCTAGATGAACTCATAGATGGATCTTGGTGAAACCGTAGGAAATTTTTTGTTTTCTGCAACGTTCCCCAACACTGTTTGCCGCCGTTTTCGACGACAACCAGAGTCTCAGGGGCTACTATCTGCATAGGGCATACCTAACGTGTGTGGTACTGTTAAAAACATACATTATTTCACATACCTCGAAGCCTTTCAGCAGACTCATAAAGGCTTCATGCAAACCGCTTTCAGCGGATGAAATCCTTTCAATTATCGCACCCATTAGCGTACGATGCGCTTCCGAGACGGCCGCTTGCCCTAGAAGATCCTTCAGCGCGTCCGACCGCACACTGTATGGACCCTTGCTGTCGCTCTCCTTAGGAGCCGGATACTGGGGATTCCTGGTAGCCAAAGGGTTATCCTATGGCCCTAGTGGATCCGGAGATACCCTTGATACATCTCCAACGTATCTATAATTTTTGATTGCTCCATGCTATATTATCTACTGTTTTGGATGTTTATGGGCTTTATTATACACTTTTATATCATTTTTGGGACTAACCTATTAACCCAGAGCCCAGTGCCAGTTTCTGTTTTTACCTTGTTTTAGAATATTGCAAAAAAGGAAAATCAAACGGAGTCCAATTGACCTGAAACTTCACGGAACTTATATTTAGATCAGAAGAAGCCCGGGAGACTTGGAGTCCACGTAAGGGAAGCTTCAAGGAGGCCACGAGGTAGGGGGCGCGCCCACCCCCCCTGGGCGCGCCCTCCACCCTCGTGGGCCCCTCGTGGCTCCCCTGACGTACTTCTTCCGCCTATATATCTCCATATACCCTAAAAACATCCGAGAGCACAATAGATCAGGAGTTCCGCCGCCAGAAGCCTCCGTAGCCACCGAAAACCAATCTAGACCCATTTCGGCACCCTGCCAGAGGGGGAATCCCTCACCGGTGGCCTTCTTCATCATCCCGGCGCTCTCCATGATGAGGAGGGAGTAGTTCTCCCTCGGGGCTGAGGGTATGTACCAGTAGCTATGTGTTTGATCTCTCTCTCTCTCGTGTTCTTGAGGTGATACGATCTTGATGTATCACGAGCTTTGCTATTATAGTTGGATCTTATGTTTCTCCTCCCCCTCTACTCTCTTGTAATGAATTGAGTTTCCCCTTTGAAGTTATCTTGTCAGATTGAGTCTTTATAGATTTGAGAACACTTGATGTATGTCTTGCCGTGCGTGTCTGTGGTGACAATGGGATACCACGTGATTCACTTGATGTATGTTTTGGTGATCAACTTGCGGGTTCCGCTCATGAACCTATGCATAGGGGTTGGCACACGTTTTCGTCGTGATTCTCTGGTAGAAACTTTGGGGCGCTCAGGTCCTTTGTGTTGGTTGAATAGATGAATCTGAGATTGTGTGACGCATATCATATAATCATACCCACGGATACTTGAGGGGACATTGGAGTATCTAGGTGACATTAGGGTTTTGGTTGATTTGTGTCTTAAGGTGTTATTCTAGTACGAACTCTAGGGTTGTTTGTGACACTTATAGGAATAGCCCAATGGATTGATTGGAAAGAATAACTTTGAGGTGGTTTCATACCCTACCATAATCTCTTCGTTTGTTCACTGCTATTAGTGACTTTGGAGTGACTCTTTGTTGCATGTTGAGGGATAGTTATGTGATCCAATTATGTTAGTATTGTTGAGGGAACTTGCACTAGCGAAAGTATGAACCCTAGGCCTTATTTCCTATCATTCCAATACCATTTATGCTCACTTTTATCACTTGCTACCTTGCTGTTTTTATAATTTCAGATTACAAATACCCATATCTACTATCCATATACCACTTGTATCACCATCTCTTCGCCGAACTAGTGTACCTATACAATTTACCATTGTATTGGGTGTGTTGGGGACACAAGAGACTCTTTTTTATTTGGTTGCAGGGTTGCTTGAGAGAGACCATCTTCATCCTACGCCTCCTACGGATTGATAAACCTTAGGTCATCCACTTGAGGGAAATTTGCTACTGTCCTACAAACCTCTGCACTTGGATGCCCAACAATGTCTACAAGGAGAAGGTTGTGTAGTAGACATCAAGATCTTTTCTGGCGCCGTTGCCGGGGAGGTTAGTGCTTGAAGGTATATCTTTAGATCTTGCAATCAAGTCTTTTAGTTTCTTGTTTTATCACTAGTTTAGTTTATAAAAGAAAACTATAAAAATGGAATTGAGTTTGTCTCATACGCTTCACCTTTTTAATATCTTTCGTGAGTATGATGGAAAGGATAATTGTGCTCAAGTGCTAGAAGAAGAAATCTATAAAATGTTTGGCACTAAATATTTGAATGATGAGCATGATTGCAATGTTTTTAGTATGAATTCCTTGAATATCCATGATGCTAATGATATGCGAAGCCACAAGCTTGGGGAAGCTATGTTTGATGAAGATGATATTTTTTGTCCCCCAAGTTTTGATGAGCAAATTTACTATTATGAAAGCATGCCTCCTATCTATGATGACTATTGTGATGACACGTATGCTTTAAAGAATAATGATAACAATGAAACTTGTCATCTTGATTTCAATTTTCAATCCCATGATAGTTACTTTGTTAAGTTTGCTTCCACTACTATTCATGAGAAGAATTTTGCTTATGTGGAGAGTAGTAAATTTTCTATGTATGTAGATCATGAAAAGAATGCTTTAGGTGCTAGTTATATTGTTGAATTCATTCATGATGCTACTGAAAATTATTATGAGGGAGGAATATATGATTGTAGGAGTTGCAATAATATCAAGTTTCCTCTCTATCTGCTTAAAGTTTTGAAGTTATGCTTGTTTTGCCTTCCTATGCAAGTTGATTATTGTTCCCACAAGTTGTTTTATCACAAAATCCCTATGCATAGGAAGTATGTTAGACTTAAATGTGCTAGTCATATTCTTCATGATGCTCTCTTTATGTTTCAATTCTTATCTTTTATGTGAGCATCGTTGAAATCATCATGCCCAACTAGGGGCGTTAAACGATAGCGCTTGTTGGGAGGCAACCCAACTTTATTTTTATTCCTTGATTTTTGTCCCTGTTTAGTAATAAATAATTCATCTAGCATCTGTTTGGATGTGGTTTTATGCTTTTAATTAGTGTTTGTGCCAAGTAGAACCTTTGGGAAGACTTGGGGAGAGTCTTGTTGATCATGCTGTAAAAAACAGAAACTTTAGTGCTCACGAGAATTTCTGCCATGTTTATTTGGAGAGTGCTGTTTAGTTAATTATTTTTTCAGATGATTAATAGATAAATTCCTCACGTCCAGAAATTTATTTGAGAATTTTATGAGGTCCAGAAGTATACGCTTGATCCAGATTACTACAGACTGATCTGTATTTGATAGATTCTGTTTTCGATGTGTTGTTTGCTTACTTTGATGAATCTATGAGTAGTATCGGAGGGTATGAACCATAGATATGTTGGAATACAGTATATATTACACCAATATGAATTTAGAATGAGTTCATTACAGTACCTTGAAGTGGTTATTTATTTTCTTATACTAACGGAGCTTACGAGTTTTCTGTTAAGTTTTGTGTTGTGAAGTTTTCAAGTTTTGGGTAAGGATTCGATGGACTATGGAATAAGGAGTGACAAGAGCCTAAGCTTGGGGATGCCCAAGTCACCCCAAGGTAATATTCAAGGATATCCAAGAGCCTAAGCTTGAGGATGCCCCGGAAGGCATCCCCTCTTTTGTCTTCGTTCATCGGTAACTTTACTTGGAGCTATAATTTTATTCGCCACATGATATGTGTTTTGCTTGGAGTGTCATTTTATTTTATTTAATTTTGCTTGATGTTTTAATAAAATACCAAGATCTGAAATTCTTAAATGTTAGAGAGTCTTCACATAGTTGCATAATTATTCAACTACTCATTGATCTTCACTTATATCTTTCGGAGTAGTTTGTCGATGCTCTAGTGCTTCACTTATATCTTTTAGAGCACGGTGGTAGTTTTATTTTGAAGAAATAGATGAACTCTCATGCTTCACTTAGATTATTTTTGAGAGTCTTAAATAGCATGGTAATTTGCTTAAAATCTTAATATGCTAGGTCTTCGAGATTAGTAAAATTTTCTTATGAGTGTTTTGAATACTAAGAGAAGTTTGATGCTTGATGATTGTTTTGAGACATGGAGGTAATAATATCAAAGTCGTGCTAGTTGAGTAGTTGTGAATTTGAGAAATGCTTGTGTTGAAGTTTGCAATTCCCGTATCATGCACGTATGGTAAACGTTATGCAACAAATTTGAAACATGAGGTGTTATTTGATTGTCCTCCTTATGAGTGGCGGCCGGGGACGAGCGATGGCCTTTTCCTACCAATCTATCCCCCTAGGAGCATGTGCGTAGTACCGAGGTTTTTGATGACTTGTAGATTTTTGCAATAAGTATGTGAGTTCTTTATGACTCATGTTGAGTCCATGGATTATACGCACTCTCACCCTTCCATCCTTGCTAGCCTCTTCGGTAACGTGCATTGCCCGTTCTCACATTGAGAGTTGACGCAAACTTCGCTGATGCATCCAAACCCCATGATATGATACGCTCTTTCACACAGGAACCTCCTTATATCTTCCTCAAAACAGCCACCATACCTACCTATTATGGCATTTCCATAGCCATTCCGAGATATATTGCCATGCAACTTTCCACTGTTCCATTTATTATGACACGCATCATCATTGTCATATTGCTTAGCATAATCATGTAGTTGACATAGTATTTGTGGCAAAGCCACCGTTCATAATTTTCTCATACATGTCACTCATGCATCATTGCACATCCCGGTACACCGCCGGAGGCATTCATATAGAGTCATCCTTGTTCTAGTATCGAGTTGTAATCATTGAGTTGTAAATAAATAAAAGTGTGATGATCATCATTTTCTAGAGCATTGTCCCAAGTGAGGAATATAAAAAAAGAAGAAAAGATAAAGGCCGTAAAAAGTAGAAGGCCCAAAAAAAGAAAAAAAAAGAGAGAAAGGCCATAAAAAAAAGAGAAAGGCCCAAAAGAAAAAAAGAAAAAAATGAGAGAAAAAGAGAGAAGGGACAATGCTACTATCCTTTGCCACACTTGTGCTTCAAAGTAGCACCATGATCTTCATGATAGAGAGTCTCTTGTTTTGTCACTTTCATATACTAGTGGGAAATTTTCATTATAGAACTTGGCTTGTATATTCCAACAATGGGCCTCCTCAAGTGCCCTAGGTCTTCGTGAGCAAGCAAGTTGGATCCACACCCACTAGTTTTTTTGTTGAGCTTTCATACATTTATAGCTCTAGTGCATCCATTGCATGGCAATCCCTACTCCTTGCATTAACATCAATCGATGGGCATCTCCATAGCCCATTGATTAGCCTCGTTGATGTGAGACTTTATCCTTTTTGTCTTCTTCACATAACCCCTCATTATTCTATTCCACCCATAGTGCTATATCCATGGCTTGCGCTCATGTATTGCGTGAAAATTTATAGGTTTGAGATTACTAAAGTATGAAACAATTGCTTGGCTTGTCATCGGGGTTGTGCATGATGAGAGCATTCTTGTGTGACGAAAATGGAGCATGACTAAACTATATGATTTTGTAGGGATGAACTTTCTTTGGCCATGTTATTTTGAGAAGACATAATTTCTTAGTTAGTATGCTTGAAGTATTATTACTTTTATGTCAATATGAACTTTTGTATTGAATCTTTCGGATCTGAACATTCATGCCATAATTAAGAAAAATTAAACTAAAATTATGCCAAGTAGCACTCCGCATCAAAAATTATGTTTTTATCATTTACCTACTCGAGGACGAGCAGGAATTAAGCTTGGGGATGCAGATACGTCTCCAACGTATCTATAATTTTTTATTGCTCCATGATATATTATCTACTGTTTTGGATGTTTATGGGCTTTATTATACACTTTTATATCATTTTTGGGACTAACCTATTAACCCAGAGCCAAGTGCAAGTTTCTGTTTTTACCTTGTTTTAGAATATCGCAGAAAAGGAAAATCAAATGGAGTCCAATTGACCTGAAACTTCACGGAACTTATTTTTGGATCAGAAGAAGCCCGGGAGACTTGGAGTCCATGTAAGGGAAGCTTCGAGGAGGCCATGAGGTAGGGGGCGCACCCTCCACCCTCGTGGGCCCCTCGTGGCTCCCATGACGTACTTATTCCACCTATATATCTCTATATACCCTAAAAAACATCCGGGAGCACAATAGATCGAGAGTTCCGCCGCCAGAAGCCTCCGTAGCCACCAAAAACCAATCTAGACCCATTCCGGCACCCTGCTGGAGGGGGAATCCCTCACCGGTGGCGATCTTCATCATCCCGGCGCTCTCCATGATGAGGAGGGAGTAGTTCTCCCTCGGGGCTGAGGGTATGTACCAGTAGCTATGTGTTTTATCTCTCTCTCTCTCTCTCGTGTTCTTGAGGTGATACGATCTTGATGTATCGCGAGCTTTGCTATTATAGTTGGATCTTATGTTTCTCCTCCCCCTCTACTCTCTTGTAATGAATTGAGTTTCGCCTTTGAAGTTATCTTATCGGATTGAGTCTTTATAGATTTGAGAACACTTGATGTATGTCTTGCCGTGCATATCTGTGGTGACAATGGGATACCACGTGATTCACTTGATGTATGTTTTGGTGATCAACTTGCGGGTTCCGCCCATGAACCTATGCATAGGGGTTGGCACCGTTTTCGTCGTGATTCTCCGGTAGAAACTTCGGGGCACTCTTTGAGGTCCTTTGTGTTGGTTGAATAGATGAATCTGAGATTGTGTGACGCATATCGTATAATCATACCCACGGATACTTGAGGTGACATTGGAGTATCTAGGTGACATTAGGGTTTTGGTTGATTTGTATCTTAAGGTGTTATTCTAGTACGAACTCTAGGGCTGTTTGTGACACTTATAGGAATAGCCCAATGGATTGATTGGAAAGAATAACTTTGAGGTGGTTTCATACCCTACCATAATCTCTTCGTTTGTTCTCCGCTATTAGTGACTTTGGAGTGACTCTTTGTTGCATGTTGAGGGATAGTTATGTGATCCAATTATGTTAGTATTGTTGAGGGAACTTGCACTAGCGAAAGTATGAACCCTAGGCCTTATTTTCTATCATTGCAATACCGTTTATGCTCACTTTTATCACTTGCTACCTTGCTGTTTTTATAATTTCAGATTACAAATACCCATATACCACTTGTATCACCATCTCTTCGCCGAACTAGTGCACATATACAATTTACCATTGTATTGGGTGTGTTGGGGACACAAGAGACTCTTTGTTATTTGGTTGCAGGGTTGCTTGAGAGAGACCATCTTCATCCTACGCCTCCTACGGATTGATAAACCTTAGGTCATCCACTTGAGGGAAATTTGCTACTGTCCTACAAACCTCTGCACTTGGAGGCCCAACAACGTCTACAAGAAGAAGGTTGTGTAGTAGACATCAACCCTTCGCGACGACACTTCAAGGTCGCCCGCTTCATGAGGCGGGGTGTCCGGCGGAGGCGTTTCACTCTCCATCATCTCCGGAAGAAGATCCCCAGAAGATGAACTCTGTCGAGAAGGGCTACGATCCGGACTACAATTTATAAGCATCGGTTATTGTATTCGTAAGTAAGGTAGGATGTTTCCACTATTAAGTACTTTTCGATTTCTTACAGCTTGATAGAGGGTTGATCCCCGCGCGGATATTGTGCGGCAAGAATACCCACCGAGGCAGGACCCTCTGATGCAGATTTCTTCTCCCGTTTGGAAACCTTAGTTTCTGGATCTTCAGACGTAGTCCTCTTCCTTCCCTGGGGAGAGAGAATGTCAGATTCTTCCCTTTGATTGTCCTCCCTCGCGGAGGTGCTCATTCCCCCGGCTGGAATAAGTAGCGAGTGAGGCCCGCTTTCGCCCTCTTTATTCCCCCCATCATCTTCCTTTGAGGGCACTGGAGGCGCCAGCTCGAGCATCTTGTCCAGTACCGGATTGTCCAAGCCCTTAGGAAGGGGGGCCGAACACCTGATCATCATCGCCTTTGTTATCCAGTCCTGGTCAGAAAGTGGCTCTTTAGAATGATGCCATGATAAATAAAAGGACAGTAGGTTCGACATGGGATTACTTACTTGGGCAGTGGGGCGGTTGCAGCTCAGACCCACATCCTCGGTGGTGTTCGGACACTCTATTTGGGGTCCGAAGAACGATTTGTACATCTCTTCGAGCGTTATGCCGAGGAAATGCTGAATAGCTCGCGGTCCTTCCGGGTTGAATTCCCACATGCGGAGGGGCCGGCGTTTGCAAGGCTGGATTCGACGAACTAGCATAACTTGCATTACCATAACCAGACTGAAATCTCTCTCAAAGAGATCTTGGATGCGGCTCTGCAGTATTGGCACGTCCTTTGCTGGACCCCAGCTCAGCCCCCTGCTGACACATAACATCAGTTGCGGTGGGGGCCCGAGCGAAAGGTGGGGGCAGCTACCCACTTGGCACTTCGGGGAGCTGTGACGTAAAACCACTCCCACTGCCACAATCCGGACACCTCTGGGAAGGAACCCTCTGGCCATGGAGTGTCAGCAATTTTGCTTATTAAAGCACCTCCGCACGCTGCATGCTGCCCCTCGATCATCTTCGGCTTCACATCGAAGGTCTTGAGCCACGGGCCGAAGTGAGGGGTAATGCGGAGGAAGGCCTCACATACGACAATAAATGACGAGATGTGAAGAAGGGAATCCAGGGCCAGATCATGAAAATCCAGCCAGTAATAGAACATAAGACCCCAAACAAAGGGATCCAGAGCAAGGCCTAGTCCTTGAAGGAAGTGGGAGATGAACACAGCGCTCTCGTTGGGTTCGGGAGTGGGGACGACCTGCCCTCAGGCGGGCAGCCTATGCGAAATTTCGGCGATCAGATATCTGGCCTCTCTCAACTTCTTGATGTCCTCCTCTGTGGCGGAGGAAGGCATCCACCGCCTTAAAGGTTGGATCCGGACATAGTTGAAGGTCCGAAGCACCTGACCTGGGCTTTGGGTGTTAGAACTCGAGGCAGGGGAATGATTCGATTGAGCGCGGGAGGGAAAAAAGAAAAAGCCTTGTCCCCTTTATAAAGAGGGTGAATATCAGGCGTCCTCCTCATGGTCGTTTGGGACTTGCCTAAGATCTAGGAGTCATACCAACAGGCACAGTTGGGTTACCCACGTTTGTATTGATGAGAATCCCGTGATAAGGGGGACACGATCGCTGCTTTCACAAGACGTGTCAAGAAAATCGCCTCGCATTATGTGCGGAGCTGGTTGAGAAAAACGGTTCGAATAATAATCGGGTCATGGCGTGATGTCATGTTGTCAAAACGTGTCAATAGATTAGATTGGTGGAAATATTATTCTCTCTATGATGGTATGTGGAACTTATTTTGCAGGGTCGGACACTATCCTTGTATTCAAACTCTTCAATGGTGTATTCGGAGGAGGAACCCGCCTTGCAATGCCGAATACAATACTGCGCGCCGGACTCATCGTCATTGAAGCCTGGTTCAGGGGCTACTGAGGGAGTCCTGGATTAGGGGGTCTCTGGATAGCCGAACTATATCCCTTGGCCGGACTGTTGGACTATGTAGATACGAGATTGAAGACTTTGTCCCGTGTCCGGATGGGACTCTACTTGGCGTGGAAGGCAAGCTAGGCAATACGGATATGTATATCTCCTCCTTTGTAACCGACCTTGTGTAACCCTAGCCCCTTCCGGTGTCTATATAAACCGGAGGGTTTTAGTCCATAGGACAACAGACAATCATACCATAGGCTAGCTTCTAGGGTTTAGCCTCTTTGATCTCGTGGTAGATCAACTCTTGTAATACTCATATCATCAAGAACAATCAAGCAGGATGTAGGGTATTACCTCCATCAAGAGGGCCCGAACCTGGGTAAACATCGTGTCCCCTGCCTCCTGTTACCATCCGCCTTAGACGCACAGTTTGGGACCCCCTACCCGAGATCCGCCGGTTTTGACACCGGCAATTAGGTTTACCTTAATACTTCTGTTGTAGTTGCGGATGCTTGCAATGGGGGTGAATCATAAGTGGGATGCTTGTCCAAGTAAGGACAGTACCCAAGCACCGGTTCACCAACATATCAAATTATTAAAGTACCGAATGCGAATCATATGAACGTGATGAAAACTAGCTTGACGATAATTCCCATGTGTCCTCGGGAGCGTTTTCCTTCATATAAGAGTTTGTCCAGGCTTGCCCTTTGCTACAAAAAGGATTGAGCCACCTTGCTGCACCTTATTTACTTTTATTACTTGCTACTCGTTACAAATTACCTTATCACAAAACTATCTGTTATCGATAATTTCAGTGCTTGCAAAGAATACCTTACTGAAAACTGCTTATCATTTCCTTCTGCTCATCGTTGGGTTCGACACTCTTACTTATTGAAAAGGCTACGATTGATCCCCTACACTTGTGGGTCATCAAGACTCTTTTCTGGCGCCGTTTCCTGGGAGTGAAGCGCCTTTGGTAGGTGGAATGTGGTAAGGAAAAATTTATATAGTGTGCTGAAATTTACTATCACTTATTACTATGGAACATAATCCTTTGAGGGGCTTGTTCGGGGTATCTTCTCCCCGACCAGTAGAGCAAAGAGTTGCTCCTCAACCTACTGAACCTACTGAAAATGTTTACTTTGAAATTCCTTCGGGTATGATAGAGAAACTGCTAGCTAATCCTTTTGCAGGAGATGGAACATTGCATCCCGATTTACACTTAATCTATGTGGATGAAGTTTGTGGATTATTTAAGCTTGTAGGTATGCCCGATGATGTTATCAAGAAGAAGGTCTTCCCTTTATCTTTGAAGGGAGAGGCATTGACATGGTATAGTCCATGTGATGATATGGGATCATGGGACTACAAGCGATTGAAGTTGGAATTTTCTCAGAAGTTTTATCCTATGCATCTTGTTCATCGTGATCATAATTATATATATAATTTTTGTCCTTGCGAAGGAGAAAGCATCGCTCAAGCTTGGGGGAGGCTTAAATCAATGTTATATTCATGCCCAATCATGAGCTCTCAAGAGAAATGATTATTCAAAAATTTTATGCTCGGCTTTCTCTCAGTAATCGCTCCATGCTTGATACTTCTTGTACTGGATCTTTTATGATGAAGACTATTGAATTCAAATGGGATTTATTGGAAAGAATTAAACGCAACTCTAAAGATTGGGACCTCGACGAAGGTAAGGAGTCAGGTATAACACCTAAGTTTGATTGTGTTAAATCTTTTATGGATACTGATGCTTTTCGTGAATTTAGCACTAAATATGGACTTGACTCTGAGATAGTAGCTTCTTTCTGTGAATCCTTTGCTACTCATGTTGATCTCCTAAGGAGAAGTGGTTTAAATATAATCCTCCCATTGAAGTAAAAGTAGTTGCTCCTATTAAAGTTGAAGAAAAGACTATCACTTATGATGATCCTGTTGTTCCTGGTGCTTATATTGAGAAGCCACCTTTCCCTGTTAGAATAAAGGATCATGCTAAAGCTTCAACTGTGGTTAACAAAAGTAATATTAAGACACATAAACCCCCTGAGAAAATTAAAGTTGAACCTAGTATTGCTATGGTTAAAGATCTCTTGGCTGATAATATTGATGAGCATGTTATTTACTTCTGCAATGAAGCTGCTAGAATTGCTAGACCTGATGCTAAAGATAAACATAGACCTGTTGTAGGCATGCCTATTATTTCTATTAAAATAGGAGATCATTGTTATCATGGCTTATGTGATATGGGTGCTAGTGCAAGTGCAATACCTCATTCCTTATACCAAGAAATTATGCATGATATTGCACCTGCTGAGATAGAAGAGATTGATGTTACAATTAAGCTTTCCAATAGAGATACTATTTCACCAGTTGGGATTGTTAGAGATGTTGAACTCTTGTGTGGGAAAGTTAAATAACATGCATCTAGAGTATTAAGTTCATAAGAACGGAGTAACACTTTAAGAAAGATGACATGATGTAGAGGGATGAACTCATGCAATATGATATAAACCCCATCTTTTTATCCTCGATGACAACAATACAATACGTGTCGTTTCCCATACTGTCACTGGGATGGAGCACCGCAAGATTAAACCCAAAGCTAAGCACTTCTCCCATTGCAAGAAAGATCAATCTAGTAGGCCAAACCAAACTGATAATTCGAAGAGACTTGCAAAGATAACCAATCATACATAAAAGAATTCAGAGAAGATTCACATATTGTCCATAGATAATCTTGATCATAAACCCAGAATTCATCGGATCTCGACAAACACACCGCAAAAGAAGATTACATCAAATAGATCTTCAAAAGAATTGAGGAGAACTTTGTATTGAGATCCAAAGAGAGGGAAGAAGTCATCTAGCTAATAACTATGGACCCAAAGGTCTAAGGTAAACTACTCACACATCATCGGAGAGGCTATGGTGTTGATGTAGAAGCCCTCCGTGATTAATGCCCCCTTCGGCGGAGCGCCGGAAAAGGCCCCAAGATGGGATCTCACGGGTACAAAAGGTTGCGACGGTGGAATTAGGTTTTCGTGGTGCTCTCTGATGTTTTCAGGGTGCGTATGTATATATAGAAGGAAGAAGTAGGTCAGTGGAGCCACGAGGGGCCCACGAGGGTGGAGAGCGCGCCCCCCTGCCTCGTGGCCTCCTTGTTGATTGCTTGACATCCACTCTAAGTCCTCTGGATCACGTTTGTTCCAAAAATCACGCTCCCGAAGGTTTCATTCCGTTTGGACTCCGTTTGATATTCTTTTTCTGCGAAACATTAAAATAGGCAAAAAAAACAGCAATTTGGGCTGGGTCTTCGGTTAATAGGTTAGTCCCAAAAATAATATAAAAGTGTATAAATAAGCTCATTGAACATCCAAAACAGAATAAATAATAGCATGGAACAATAAAAAATTATAGATACGTTGGAGACGTATCAGGGGGCTACCAGGACCGGTGAGCCGCGCATCAAGTGGCGTCCAAGGAGGACGAGTGCCTCACCGAAGCGTGGAAAGTCGTCTGCCTCAACCCGATCACCGGCCCGAACCAGAGCATCGACACATATTGGGACCGCATCAAGACCAAGTTCTGTTAGAATAAATCTGAGGCATACCGTCGATCATTCGAGGACCAAGCAATCACACGAGCACGACACCGAGATTTGTTAACGAGGTTCACCGATATGGCTACATCCCCGGGGCTTGACTACGGGCGCTCCTCCCCGTGACACCGTCACACAATACCGCACACCGGCCACCCGGGCACCGGCACACGCCGCCGGCTCCCCCTTGCGCGCCTGTGCTATTATGTTGGCATAGGTTACATCGTGTGTCTATCCCGCTATATATGAGAGGCCTAGGATACAAGTGTCCTAGTCGGAAGGAGAAGTATGATAAGCTTTGAATGGAAGCCCCGGTAAACGGCGGCAGTAACTCTAACAGTCCTAAGGTAGCGAAATTCCTTGTCGCATAAGTAGCGACCTGCACGAATGGTGTAACGACTGCCCCGCTGTCTCCGACATGGACCCGGTGAAATTGAATTCTCCGTGAAGATGCGAAGTACCAACGGCTAGACGGTAAGACCCGACACGACTCCATATCCTGTCTACACACCGTATGACTCCAAGTCCAATTGTAACATAACTTGTATAATAATATTCGACACAACTTTAACAAACTCCACCTTGGCGAATATTCTCCACCACCTTGAATTCGTTCGTGCGTCAAACCTCCATGTACATTGGATTTGAGCTTATCCCATGAGTACCGCTGCTACTCCAAAGACTCCATATGACTCCACCTGCAACTTGTAGACCCTTCTTTTCTTGACCAGAGTCAACACTCGAACGAAATTAAGTTTCACATTACTCTAGTTTGCGCTCCCAACTTCCAGAGTATCAGTCCAACGCCATCACACACTGATCACTGACCTGCGTGAAATTGAACAACTCACATATTGGGTGTCACACATAAGAGTTACCTGAACTCAACATCACTGCTCTTTTCTTGACCGCCTGTCTGAAACTTGAAGGAATTTCACCGTTGCTTGTAGTCATCCCGAGTCAAATTCGCAGTTGTCTCACCACATGTATGACCACCAGAGCCCTGGTCCGTCTCCATGTCTCGTGCGCACCGCACGCCTCGCCGCTATTACCACGTCGAGCCTCCGCTGTCCCGGTCGAGTCTCAAGGGTCATGAAACCACACCACTCAACCTCCACTGCAGAGTACCACCGATCATCACCGACCGATGACGAGTTTCACACTTCCATCAGACCACTGAGCTCCAGTCTGAACTGCATGTCACTCGCTTTCCCCCTTGCTGAATAGGCTTCGATTCCCTGGATCCTTACATCGTAGCCCCTCAATCCAGCTCCACCTTCAACATGACTCCATGGTAGATGATCAGTCCACCCCCACGCCCCGTCGACTTCAAGCTCACATGTGCACCGTCTTGAATCAACCCCGCGCCATAGTCTTGTCGAAGCCACACAAGCCCTCGGGCCTGTGCCACGTGTTTCCACGCCCCAGAAGTCGGTCACCATCAACATCACGCTCCTATGTCGTTGTCGCCGATCCCACCACCGTCTTCTGTACCAACCGACTTCCGTCGATCCGTCAGACTGCCTAGTCCAATCCAGCCGAACTCGTTCGACTGTATGACACGCTCGAGGCTCCCAAATCATCTTCCGCGAATTTTCATCCATCACATGATACTTCCATCTTAGCTGGCTTGGCTTCCTACAACAACACCTTCAAGCATCCTTGTTGTGCCAACAAATCTTTCATCCTTATCTGCCAACCCAAAGCTTCCAGTTCCATTGAACTTCTCCACCTCAAACATGAAACCTGACGGCGCCATGATTCTTTATACGACTAACCATGTGAAAAATAACCGAGCAGTCTTCCAGTGATCACAAGTACAAGAACAGAACATCTGTCTACTAGTAGCAATCTAGCTAGTTGGTCTTCATGTGAAGTGCTCCCTTGGCTCAACTTCCATATGCTAAGCTATTTGCTTTCCTGCCAAAGCCTCTACTCTCGATGGATACGTATCCTTGATGGATTTCTTTCACCAATTGATTTGCCTGCCAATCTCCGTGTCTTACGTGGACTCGGTCCACTTTTGGTCTAAACAAACCTCACGAACGATGCCTTTGTACTGCGGCCTCCAGCGCTAGTGTATGCACCTTGAAAATAAATGCACGAGGCCTGCCAGCCCACGTGGGTCTTGCTAATCGCTGCTGCTGCAGCACTCTGTGCCAAGGCCCCTGGGCCTCGCGCCTCAGGCCTCACCGCCTGCCGATCGAGCAGCTGCTCGCTCTGCTCAAGTTGCTGCTGCATGTACGCTAGGTCAGGTGCATCCACGCGCACGCGTCACAATACGCCGCCGCCGCATATTCCGATTGCTTCTTCCAATCTGGTCGAGAACCACGCCGCAGCCGGCTGCATCTCAAACTCGTATTTCGTCCGGCCGGCTGCATCTCAAACTCGTATTTCGTCCGGATCAACAATCCATAGCCTCCGAATAACCTAGCTCTAATACCACTTGTTAGAATAAATCTAAGGCATACCGTTGATCATTCGAGGACCAAGCAATCACACGAGCACGACACCGAGATTTGTTAACGAGGTTCACCGATATGGCTACATCCCCGAGGCTTGACTACGGGCGCTCCTCCCCGACACCATCACAATACCGCACACCGGCCACCCGGGCGCCGACACACGCCGCCGGCTCCCCCTTGCACGCATGTGCTATTATGTTGGCATAGGTTACATCGTGTGTCTACCCCGCTATATATGAGAGGCCTAGGATACAAGTGTCCTACTTGGACACGACTCCATATCCTGTCTACACACCGTACGACTCCAAGTCCAACTGTAACCTAACTTGTACAATAATATTCGACACAACTTTAACAAGTTCGACGAGCGCAAACTCGTCGACCCCTACTTCAAAGGCGTGTACATGCAGCGCGGGGAGAAGGCAATGGCGAACCACTGGGGGCTCATTCAATCGGCGTGTAACAAATGATATGGGATCGTCGAGGAGATCGCGGCTCGCCCAGAGAGCGGCACCAGCATCGAGGATCAGGTATGGCTCGCCGGCCTCTCCTTTTCCATTTCGCCGGGCGCGTGCCGCTCACTGGTAGTCCCTCGGCGCAGCTCGTGCGGATGTCCGGCATGTTTCGGCAGGACAGCAGTGACCAAGATTTCAAATGCCTCCACGTCTTCAAACGGATCGAGAAGTGCGACAAGTGGGTGGATGTCCGGCACACCCTCGCCAAGGCCAAGGAGACTTACAAGCCGGACGCGCCGACGCCGGGCGCGGGCGACATGCGCCCCGAAGGAAACAAAGGGGCCAAGAAGGGGAAACACGCCGACTCGGCCACCGCGCGCGCAGGACTCCATCGAGCACTGCCTCGCCGACTCACATGCCCGGGCCGCCTACGTGAAGAGAAGACCGAGGCGCGGTGGTCGGCTTTGATGACGAGCAGCACCGTCAAGCTCGACCTACTCCGGACCAACGTCGCCGCGAAGAAGAGGAACACCGACCTGGCTTTCCTGCTGGGCGGCGCGGACATGCAACGACGAGGCGGTCAAGGCATGGTACTTGGCGGAGCGCGGCCTCATCCTGAACCAGCTGCCGTCGACGGTGCCACCAACTCCCACGCCCACGCCGACTTCGCCGCCAAGCCCGAGCGAGATGCCTCCATGACGCCCAGCAGCAGAGAAGCCACGCCGACGCCGCCCAGCACAGAAGCAGCCCCGACACCGCCAAGCTCGCGCACGCCGACGCCGGAGGCCGACCACGCCGTGTGATGCGTTGTACGCGCGCCCTTCCTTTTTTGCACGCCGAACTTTTCATTCGTTCGCCGAACTGTGGCAAGATGATCGCTGAACTGGATCCCTGTGATCGTCGGACATGTGGCATTTTTTTGTGAACGGGAATGACCAAGTTTGAATTTGCTGCGGTTTGGGGACACCGTCTGAGGGCGTGGCTGGGAGTTAGGTCGCCCCTAGAGGCCGATCTAGCGCCGGTTCATCTCCAGACCGCTTTTTTTCAATACCCTATGGGGCTGAACGGCTAGAGATGCTCTTACCGCGTGCTAGTTGTCTCCCTCCAGGGCATGCTGTCGCCGCACATGGCGCAGGTCACGCCTTGGGCTCGGGCTGCGGGCTCGATCAGTCCCCGTTGGGGCGCGCGGTAGCAAGTGGTCCTCGAGGTTGTGGTTGCTCGTCGGTTTGTGTTTGTGTTTGTGTTGAGATGGTTGATTTTCATGTTCACATCTTATACGGTTGATTTGACAATCATCCTGTGCCAACATAAACACTGAGCGATTTTTGTTAGCCGAGCCACCATATATGCTCTGCTCATCCGGGGCCTCCGAGGACTTGCATGTTCTGCATTTTCAAATTGAAACCAATTGAATTAGGCGATGATTTTCTTAGGAAAATCTCATCTTTCTCTCTCTTCTTTCTGTCGGGAGGTGGCCTGCCGGATCCACGTCAATGAGTAGAGTTGGCCAAGGAGAAGGCGAGGTTAAGGGTTAGCACGTGTGTGACATTTTTCTCAAAACTCTTTTAATGCTCAATGCATGTGTGGAGCGAAACAATGTACTATTTTCCTTTTTAGGAAAGGAGGATCATCCCGATCTTTGCATCAGAGCGATGCATGCAAACCCTTCATTAAGCAAATTATCTGAAAGGTCTGAGGTTCATTACAAACTCGCTCGGAGCTGATAGGGTAATCAAAAAGTGAAAAGGAGTGCTACAACCGGCAAAAATAAGACAAGATAACTAAACACCTAGCCTATTATTAGACCATCATCCAAATTGATTGTAAATATCCCGCGCTACCATCTTTCATCAGGTAGACCTGGTAACCAAAGGCTTCCTGATTTCCGCACGAGTGAGTAACTCTCTCTCGCAAAAAAAAATCCATATCATTTCTGCAGTTTCATATAGCTCAAAGTAATACGCATACTCCTATCCAAATATGTCTCATAGTATTTGGTTCTATTCCATTTAGCCACGTTCCAAATAACGTGTGAATAGTATTTGGAGGGTTGATATTGAAGGCTATATTAATTGAGCGCCATAATAGTTTGGCAAGCAAACACTCAAGAAAGAGGTGTTTAATCGTTTCATCTTGGTCACAAAAGCAACATCGTTGACTACCCTTCCAATTGCGCTTGGCCAAGTTATCCTTAGTTAGAATCACCTCCTTCTTAACAAAATATTTTTAACAGTACTTTGATCTTCCAGATATGTGTCGATTTTAGAATCGGGCCAGAGTCAATTAGGTCAACATACATAGATTTCACTGAGAAGATTCCGCTCCTGATTAATCTCTAGTGAATACTATCAGGCTCATCTAAGAGGTGAACATCCATCAACCTGCGCACCAGATTTAGCCAAGCTTTCCATCAATCTCCTATTAAAGACCTCGAAAACTGAATATTTAGAGGGTTGGACCGTAATATTGTAGCAACATAAGCCTCCTTGCGTTGTACAATAGTATTATAGAGAGGTGGATATTGTGTAGCTAAAGGCATCTCTCCTAACCACGTATCCTCCCAGAATCTAGTCGAATTACCGTTTTCAATGATGAATTTGGTCCTATGAAAGAAAGTTGCTTTCGTTCTCATTAACCCCTTCCAGGAAAGTGAATCATTGGGTCTCACGGTAACCTGGGCAATGTTATTAGATTGTAAGTAGTTATTATATAAAATTTGTATTCACGTGCCTTCGGTCTCAAAAGAAAGTCTGTATGGCAATTTATTGAGCGGACATCTATTCTTTACCTCTAAATTCTCAATGCCGAGACCACCCTAGTCCTTCGGTCTATAAATGATATCCCACTTACTAAGCCTGTATTTCCTCTTTATCCATCGCTCTGCAAAAAGAACCGTGATCGATAGAAGTCTAACATTTTCGTACCCCCTACAAGTACTTCGAAGAAAGACATAAGGAACAACGATGTACTATGCGTCGCACATCTCATTCCCTTTCATTTAAGACACTTCAGAGCAAGGGAAATATCTGTGGCATGCTAGGAACAATTTTTTTACCTTCGAGATTATCGTCCCTCCTCTTATCCCCTCTATGGTAACATGAAAATGAGCCCTTGGATCATCAATATCTAATTCAGAAATAAAAATTTCAAGGACGGAGGAACTTTGTCCGGGCATTTTTGAACGTGTGGAAATCGGATGAACTGTTCTCTCCCATAGTCCGATGCCGATTTCATGCAATCCTTGGTTTGCTTCAAGGAGAAAAATAGCTCGCCGGCGCAGACAATGATGCTAGACTTGCTGCCACATAGGTTGTTTCTTTCTACTCCCTTCGTTCCAAATTACTCGTCGCAGAAATGGATATATCTAAAACTAGAATACATCTAAATACATCCATACATGCGACAAGTAATTCGGAACAGAGGGAGTCAGCTGTTCAGTTCCTTTTCGCCTGCAGTCAGCTGAAAGCAGCTCTGCTTCCTTCCGTATGAAAATACAGATATATCGCCGCGGCGTGGTACGCTATACTCAGAACCATTTGGAGAGTTGAACGGAATCGGTTCCTTCCAATCGTTTGTATTTGTAGCATATAATTGCACCAGACTCCAGTAGGCCGCCGCTCTCCAATTGAACATCGGAACTGGCCTGAATCTGCTACAGGTTAACACAACTAATTCGTGGAGCTAGCTGGCTTTCTGCATCAAGAAGCCAAGCCCTAGAACGAGCAGGCATTGCCGTTCACGATCCCGCAAATGCCAAAAATGTGCCTTTTGCGGTTGGATCCCACCGTCGATTCATGCTACTTAAACCGCCATGGCGCCATGTAGTATCATCTCTCGCTGGATCGATAGGTCCCGTTCCCACCCAAGATGCAGCTGCTCTCGGCGGCCTGCCGTGCCCTCTCCCTTGTCCTCGTAGTGCTGCTCCTCTCAGCCACCGGCGCCGCACCGGTCGATGGCGACACGGCGTCCAGCAGCAACGCGGCGGCGTTGACGGCGGCGGGCGGCGTCAACTCCTCATCGCCCGCGTCGGCGGTCGACGAGACCATAGAGACGTACCTCTGCCACATCTGCCTCGGCCGCGACCTGTTGAACAGGAGGGTCTGCCCCACCTACTGGCCCGACTGCCACGCCCTCTGCGACCCGCACCCGCCGCCCGCCGGGCCTCCTGCATTGCCGGCCGCCCCCAACCGCGATGATCCGTGCTACGTCGTGAAGATATACAACAACGGCACCCACGCCGTCGTCCAGTACCTGGACTGCAGGCTGACCCGCTGGTGCTCCCTCACGTGTGGCGGAGGCGACGACGTGAGAGCCTTGGGTGCTGCTGCGACCTCCCCCGCGCCAGCAGCTCCGTCGTCCCTTCAGGGCATGCCGCCGCCGCGCGTCGCCGAAAGGCGGGTGTGCAACTCGCAGGTCGCGGCTCGGGGCCGACCTGTCCCCGGTGGCGCGCGCGCACGCTCTCGGCTCGGATGAATGCGCATGCATATCTGGGCGTGTTGTGATGCCACGATTGTTCTCCAAGTTTACATCTTCGACTGGCAAAATAATACTAGTAGTACGTACTGTACCAGTTTAAACATGTGGCATAGACATGGATGCCATGCTCTGTTCATCCGCGCCTCTCCCATGGTTTTATGTGTAACGAACGCTTTTCCAATTTAAACGGACCTCGTTTGCTAAGAGCCAACTGTTTCGCAAATCACTCACGTTCGTCCACGGTGATTTTTCGCATGCATTGCATGCTGGTGGCCAGTTTGTGTTGCTAACTTGCTGTTTAGTTTCTGGTTTTAGTTATTGAGGTCAGGAGGCAGCTGGTTGACTGGCTCACTATCAGTCAAGCTACTTACCTTCTTATGTCAATGTTTGCTTTTTGACGTTGCTATGGCAGGCTTACGCCGGCCGGCCTGATCCATTTTCATTATATTTAAGACAGAAGGCAATACAATATAACGCAGCTACAATATATGGCTTTCAACGCATACAAGAATGAACAAGAAAAAAACAGGGAGAGAACCAAACAAGCTACGACAAGCAACAAGCATTCAACATCAAGAATTTACCACCCACCACTTGATAGGCCGAGAAATAGCATGAACTATCATTGTTGGATCATTCGAGAGGAGATCCAACACCAAGAAGACATAAAGAGGAAATCATCTGCTTTCCCTGCAATCACTCCGCACCTTGAAGAGATAGGAAAGTCGCAGCCACCGTCGAAGGGCTTCCCGTGGCCTAGCCAAGTTGCGACAAAGAGAGTCACAGACCAAGCCGAAGGATTGTGATCCACCATGACAGCCTCTGCACCTCTTCTTTGCCCCCACGGGCCAACATCAGATATAGAGAGAACTAGAACACTATGTGAGGCGACGAAATCTCAAGCATCGTCGAAGCGAACCAAACTTTGAGACCTCACCGCCGCCACGAGCACCCAAGAGAGAGGCCGACCAACATCACCAAGGTGATCAAAGCAATGACTGTTGTCCCAGATTACTTCCACCGCCGCCTCCCGATACCCCAATATACCAACCAAGACAATCAACGATCAATAGCAGATCCATGGCTCTAATAGAACTCCCAAGGGGGAAACGACATCGAAGATGCCTCCACCGTCTAATGCATCGATGGATCTAAGGATTTCGCCCAAAGCGCACCATAGAACGAGCTACGAAGCTTCACAATGACACCTTCAAGAACAAAAGCAACGCTCGAAAGCGTTACCATCATCTTGTTGACTAGGTCAGCAAGGCTTTCGTCTGAAGCATTGTATCTCGAACCTCCGCATAGAAGCTGGTCGCCGAGTCCGACAACCACATGAGCACGAGACCTCATGACCCCTCTGTTGGGCGGGGAAAAGGCATCCTCACTAGGTCCAAAAGGAGCCCCCTGTCCCCGTAGACGCAACCACTCACCTCGAGCACTGGCGCCGACAGAAGGAGGATCGATCCAGGTAGTCTCACAAGCAGCTCCGTCAACCTCCACGCACGTCAATGATGAGTGATATTTTTGTGCTCATTACATCGTTGTTTAAACCGGACAATCTTAGGATTTCCAAGAAAATCACTTTAATATAGCCACTAATGACTAATGAATGCGAGAGATCGCAAAATCCTTTGTTTAGCGTGCTTCCGAAGAAAATAAAGAGGTCCTAAACATAGAAGGGATCATCACACGCAAGGAATACAAAGTTTGGTGGAAGAAGTAAGGGAATTGGAGGAGCACCGAGGCCTATAGAGCGCAAGACGACGCCTGGTACGAGCACATTTGCTCGTACTCGCCCCCATAATGTCAGCTCCAGGAGGTCCCCTTGACCAACTTCTATAAAGGGGTTGATGCCTAATTCTCAATGGACAGGGCACCATTCATGAAATAGAGAACAAGAGCCATCTTCTAATCCTAGCGGTCGTCATTTCCCATCTCATCTCTATAGCTGCACCACAATCATCACTGCAGCCATCCACCTCAAGTTGGTCATACTTGTAAGGTGTACGCGTTTGACAACTATTGTAAGACATATCATCAATCAAGCATTCTTCTTTATATCGTCTTCAATTAGTTCATCTTGCAATCCGATCGCCATGTGTGAGTAATTCAATAAGAAAATGGATTGAGGCAAATCCTTGCAACCGGATGTATTTATGCAAGGGATTGTTGGAATGCTTTGGTATAACAGACTTCTTTGTATGTGTCTGATTGCAACACAATTTTCTCTTGTCTTGTTCTCGTTCTAAGGCCCCGTAGGTATCCGGGATCTCGTAGATCAAGGAAGGGGAAGGTAATGAGCGAGCAGGATGTGGAACGCTATCCCAAACAACAATTAGAGTAGGGGTTAGTACGATAGCGAAAAGATATTCCTTGGGAACGAATGAGGTGTTGTCACTAAACACCCAATGCTTTTTGTCTGGATGTTTATTCTTAGTAACTGAGGTAACCACACATGACGGTAATGGCCATCGGTTGGACAAATGACTCATGATGCAGGTCATGCACCGATCAAGACATACTTTAGACACATCCCACACATCTTCGCGTCGCAAGCACATCATAGCATTTGTCTTCCATAGCACAATTTAATATCATTAAGACCCCCTTTTCTAATTATGTTTAAACTATTCAAAATCGGAAAAACATTCTATACAAAAAAAGTAGCGCATTCTCACCAGCTTTCCAACGGCATATCATTTGCATCATTCAGATCAATCGTTTTCAAACTAAGACAAAAATGCAATCTTAGTTGTTCGGTTCTTAAAATTCCATCATTTTCAAAGTTCTCTTGAACTATAGAGATTGGAGAAAACTTTCTATATGAAAAATGAGTGCAATTACAACAAATATGCAATGCCATTTCATTTGTTTCATTTCGATAAACCTTTTAAAACTGAGCCCGAAAGTACAGTTGACGTTTTTTGGTGAAAGAAACACAGTTTTCGGAATTGTACTTAAACCGTGTAGATTTTGTGAAAATGTTCAACATAAATCATGATAGTCATGTATGTAGCTCTCAGACGGTATATCACAAACCCCGTTTAAACAATGTTTGCAAAAGTTCAAACTCTGCATAGGATGCTACTGCTGCTACGATGAGTCGACTTGTTTCTAGAATAATATTCTCTCATTGTTATCAAAATAACCCCCTTGACAGACAAATCATTTGGAGGACGGCCCCGGGCTGCCATACGCCCCGTCTCTCTCCATCTAGTTCAAAACTAGACGGTAAGTTGCTAGGCTGCTTCTCTCTCTAGTTTCTCTCGACGATATTTGTTCGAGACAACAATGTGCTGCTGAATCACTACTTTGGTATGTGTGGTTACCGCATAGGAATCGTCAACTTTGACTCTTGATCGATGAAGAAATTCTCGCGTCTGGGAGGTATAACCTAGCTACAGGGATTGTCGGATTGTCACAAAACCTTCTCCCTCCTCTCCATGTTGTTGGTGAGATTGGACCTACGATGTCATCTTCATAGCATTCCTGGGTGTGATTGTATGGTAAACTTTGTTGTTCCGTAGTACGTTCCTCTACAGTTCACTACTCAAATATGAAAGATGTGTTACATAGCAATTGAGGATGGGTGACCAACTTGAAAGTAAGTTGTTCCCAGTGCGCATGAGTGAAGACAAAGTGTGTAGGAAATACTAGTGTTAGTATGTGGGGCTAGTCTAGATCTCAGGCGCAATGCCCAGGAACCGACGTATTTGGTCGGGGCGTTATAATTGGTATTAGAGCCGACCCTCGCGGTTACACGGGCGTGTGGGGTCAGTGATGCATACATGGGGCACATGTGGATGTTGGCACTAGTACTCATAGATGTGTGCCAAGAGAGAATGTTCCCCCTGGGTTACGGGGACGTCGATTCCTTTGTCTGTCTAGCGTTGTTTTGTTTTTTTATTGACGTGTGCCAAGATGTGTGCCAAGAGTTTGCACATAGGGGTTTACCTAGGTTCGGGTCCTCATTGCTCAGGTAATAGCATACGCGCTGCTTTTTTATTGACGTGTGAGCACCTTGTGCGAGAGGATCATCATGGTAGCTACACCTTATAAATGGGACGAGAGTTAGGGTTTACAGAGTCCCTAACCGACCTCATCATAGATGGCTTCTTGTCTTGCACGCCATGATTTATGTGAAACCCTAGACGGTTGGTGTTTCTCCGAAGCTTTTTTTTTGAAAGATCTAGCTGCCGGCTGGCGTTCATTAATTTAGTAGGAAGCAATAATGGATAACATTGTTGATCAAGTTCAGTGGGTTTTGAGAGGGAGAAAAATATAGGAAAAAAAGGGGGACAAAAACCCTAGTGGTATGTCTCCCAGTTACATCCCCAAAAGGGGTCTCAATTGCTTTCACTCCTACTAGCCCCCATTGCTCCATGTTTTGCCTAACGGCATGAATGACATCGCTTACCCTTGGCAGTTTTCCACGTAATATGCAGTTGTTTCTTTCCCTCCAGATCTCCCATGTGATCATCATAATCATGGTTTTGATCCCCTTCCTGCACTCCTTGCTTGCTCCCAGTATGATGGCCTGAAATGCAGCAGAAGATTGGCTGTATTCGTTTTGGATTGTCCCCGTAGAGTTGCATCCTGCCCAGGTTGCATCCTTCTGCCAGATTTCTTTTGAGAAGGGGCACTACCACATGAGGTGAACCGAAGTCTCCAAATTGCGCAGACAGAGGGGATAGAAAAAAGCATTTGGCCATCCTCTTCGCTGCAACCGATCGTTGCACCAGAGATGGTTCAGTTTTGCAACAACCAGCTGAAGATCTTTATTTTACCAGGAGCCCAAGCTCTCCAGATCGTGCTCTTGAATTCAGTTACCGGTGCATCCCTGAACTGAAGTTTGTACGCCGAGCTGGTGGAGTAGCATCCGTTGCTGCCGCTTGTCCAAACAATTGTGTCCGCCGTTTGGTCATCCAACCTCCCGGCATGGGCGTCCATGAGGCGCCAGAGTCTAATGTACTATGTGATGATCTCATCCCTATTCCCATGACTTAGGTCCTTAATCCACTGATCACTGGCCAGCGCCGCCACAACGGTTTTGTTCTTGCGCCTGGAATGTTTTTACAGGGCGGGGAATTGGGTGCACAGTGTGGTGCCTAACCATGAGCATTTCCAGAAGATAGCCGTCTTTCCATTGCCGATGCCGACAGTCGTGGCGGAGGCGAAGAGCGCACGGTCGGCGTCGTCGCCTGGAGCTTCTAAGTTGTGTGATTGTTTTATGGGCTCATATGTAACGCCCTGAACACACCCGCCGGTGGTCGTTATTGCTGGCGGGATCTAGACTGACCCCACAGATCAATATTAGTCTTTTTCTGCGCACTTTACCCTCACTCTTGCGCACCCGGAAGCAACTTTCCAGTCGGTCACCCATTCTGAAACTACTCCAAGCTGAGCACGCTTAACTTTGGAGTTTTTTCTGAATGGGCTCCCGGAAAAAAGGAATTCCTTATTGATATGAGTAGTCTATCATCACTAATAAGTCAGGCTATCACATCATATGTGAGGGCTTGGAGCTTCCCTCAAGAGCTACCATACTGAGAGGAAACTTGGGCATTCGTTTACCAATGTTCTCGAAGACAAAGGTGATGCATTCATTATTGTGGGAGCAGTCGTTTCTTCCAACCTTTTCAGAGGAGATTAGCACTCCCCCAAAAGTGTGAACTTGAGTGTACATCTTCATCACCATCACTTTCGGCTGTCTCTTAACACTAACTTTATTTAATGTTATTACTTGCTTGTCTGTTGCCTCTGTGTAGCTCTTTAGCTTGTTGTAACTCTTCATATATGGTGTATCACTTAGCTGCATATCTAAATAACCCGCATTTCCGCGCTAGCCTCTAAAAGCAACTAAGAAAAGTATTAAATTCGGTAGTCGCCTATCCACTCTCCTCTAATTGATATCTAGCACATCTTTGATCCTTCAGTTTTTCTTTCTCGCAAGGGTGGTGTTTGTGCGAATGACATCGCTTTATCTTCGAGTTGGCCGTTCAGACCCCAATCCTCCTCAAGGTCGTCCATCAGCACGGAGTCGGTGGAGCCCCGGCGTAGATTCCTAGTGTCTTTTTAGGGCGCCGTAGATTCCTAGTGTCTTCTTAGGGCGCCGACGATGTTAGGGTTTCTCGCAGTGAGTGTGCGCGAGAAAAAAATTGGTGTTAGGTGTTTCACATGGGTTCAATGACAATGACTGCATCTCTCGGATGCTTGTCCTCGTAGGCACGTGCGCTAAGACTTCCCGAGTGTCGTCGACAAGATAAAATTTATGATCAGATTTTTCTGAAGGATTTCAATCCTCTAATAAAATTGCAATAAAAATCGTTTCAAGCGAAGGGGCGGATTAACGATGAAACCAGAGACGATTTTCAAAATCCTGTGAGAGGAACACGGCGGATTTAAAATAAAATTTATTTAAAACCTAGATCTTGTCACATCCGACCCCCCGCAGCGCCCCCTCCTCTGTCGTCTCTCTCGCGGTCTTCTCCTCTCCCCCCATGGCCTCCGCCGAAATCCCCAACGCCGACACCGCGGAACCCAACCCCAGCCCCAACCCCGCCGCCCGTTCGCCGTCGCCTCCGCTCCCGCCGCGCAAGCGCCGCCTCTCCCTCTCCCCTTCACGGTCCGCCTCCCCCAGGCGCTCCGTGTCTCGCTCCCGCTCCCCCCGCGACCGCCGCAGCCGCAGCCGCAGCCGCAGCCGGAGCCGCAGCCGCAGCCGCAGCCGTAGCCGCAGTCGCAGTCGGAGCCGTAGTCCGCGCCAGCCCGAAGGCAAGCGGCGGCGGCAGAACGACCTCACCGTCGAGGCGTGCCGCGACTACCTGCGCGACAGGTGCACCCGCTCCGACCTCGAGTGCAAGTATGCGCACCCGCACCAATCCGTTTCCGTCGACCGGTAAAAGCGCGAGATCTTGCCTCCTCTGCCAATGTTAGCGGCATATTTATTCTTGTCTGATTTGGGTTTTGTTGATTCGGGAATTCGGCAGGGACTCCAAGGTGACGGCATGCGCGGATTCGCTGAGGAACAACTGCTTCCGGGGCAGAACCTGCCGCTACTACCACCCGCCTCCTCACATACAGGAGTATGAGCTGATATCCCCTTGATTTTGTTCGATTCAATTTGCTTGATTTGCTTCACTTGTTCAGCTGTGGATGTCTGGCAATCTGGTTCCATGTTAAGATGCAGGCTGATGCAATTTAGGCTAGTTTGAAGTATATATCTCTGAAAATTCCCTCTATAGTTCAGTTTCCAAGTATCAGCAGCAGTATCATCACACGAGATTTTTCCATTTAGATAAGAGGATCAGATTGCCTGCTTGACATCATGTATTGTAACAATGTGCCTCCATCTGATGCAAATTGTTAATAGCCCTGTTGTGTGAGCTAGTTCTAAAGTTACAGTTTTGCAGTTTGGGCTTGCCAGCCCAATAAATTTGTTCATGGTCCGCTCAGTTTTTCATATGGGTGATTACACACGCTGTTGGGTGCAACTTTCTGATTACAGCCTTCTTTGGTCGATCCTGTATAGGTCGTTGCTGAGATCAATTGGTTTGGACGTCCCACAGGTGAAGACGGTAAGCTGTCCTTTCTGTCCTTCAATGTTTTCTCTAACACATCATTTATTATGAGCTCTCCAGGTTTTTCTGAGTATTTAGTGTGTACTGCTATGGAAGAGCTGTTTAGCTAATGTTGTGTCTAGTCTGCACGTAGGATGCTAGATGTGGCAGCATGGGCTGGCAGTCCAGATTGTGCGTTACGTCAGCTTGATGAGACCACAAGTTTGGCTGAGGGGGAGATTGTTTGGAAATAATTCACAATATCCGTATTTTTGTCAGACTCGGAAACATGGTTTCCATATCGATGCTTTGTGTTGGTATGACCTTAAGGGATACGATAAAATAAAACCAAATCAACAGTTCCTTAGCTGTCTTGTCCAAAACTGTGAAATGATCCTCTTCACTTCATTAGAGATGCATAGCATTCTGTACAGTTTTGTACAAGTTAAGTTATTCTGATGTATTGATCTTATGTGATGATGATTTTTCTTATACATTTACCATTCAGGACTGCTAACTGAGCATCCTTCTTTTGAACATTTATCAGGTTTGCAGAGATTTCGCACGTGGGCGATGTTCAAGATCAGCAAATGAGTGCCGCTTCTTGCACCATTCATCTGTTCAAGAGTGTGCAATTGTAATATTTTCTGCCGTTAAAGATTGTACTCCCTCCGGTCCTTTTTAGTTCGCATATTAGATTTGTCTGAAGTCAAGGCTCGTAAAGTTTGACCAACTTTATAGAAAAAAATACCAACATTCACAATGTGAAATCAATACTAGTAGATGCGTCATGCCTTAAAGTTTCATGTTGTATAACTTTATCATGGTAGATGTTGATATTTTTTCATATAAATATGGTCAAACTTTTTAAAGTTTGACTTCAGACAATTCTTATATGCAGAGTAAAAAGGACCGGAGGGAGTATTACTAACTTGCCTAGCATAAAAATAACGACCACATAAAACTGTCCACATGTGAAATGTTTTTTTTCTATTATTGTGTACCTGGGTACCCCTTTGCGTACTGAACCCCCAAAGCAAGAATATAATTTCCCCTATTTAGCATTTTGTATATTACTGTATGTCTGTATTTTAGCATTTTGTATATTTTGTACACAGATTGCTGATTAGATATTTTTTCTTGACAGGTTTGCCAAGATTTCTTGCGTGGGAGGTGTGAGCGTATATCATGTAGGTACACTCATGTCATAGCACAACCAATGCTACCCCCACCAATGAGGGATGTTCCCATGCAAATGCCATATCCTGAGATGGTAAAGTGTTTCTATTGAAGATATAGTCTTACTCTTAAACAATACTCTATTGACAAGAAATTACTCTTCCCTTCTCTCTCATAAAGAAATTATTTGGAATATATTATTTATCTGTTGACCAGCCAGCAGATCCTTTGTTCCCAGTTCATGTGCAGTAAGAAATGAGTTTGTAAATAAAGAACTGTTTAAAGTATTATATTATTAGTTGCCTTTTGTAGTATATATTTTATAAGTTGATCATGGTTAGTATAACCTATACTTTTTTTTTTGCTCTTCAAGGTTTACATGCCACCACCACCACCACCACTGGGAGTACCTATGATGGCTCCTCCTCTCTCACCTCCTAGAGGTTTTGCTGGTAATTAACACATCCGCTATACCATGCAGTATTGCTTTTCGGTTTTGTTGGGAAAGAAAACACTAGGTTTGCTCTCGTGGAATTTAATCTTGACTCCTGAGTGTTGAACCATATTTTGATCATAAGACGACTACATGACTTTTTGTAGTTCTCCTTTTTTTGACACAGAACATAATTTTGATACTTCTCTTGTAAAAACACAGATAACAAGAACACAGTGGAAGTTTGCAGGGACTACTTGAAGAAAATGTGCAATAGAGAATCATGTAGATTTGCACACCCTGATTCACAAACTGAGGTTTGTATGTTTTGTCATTTATTTATCTTAGTGTACGAGCTATCAGCCAATCCATTTTGCATCTTTTCTACTAGGTGGCACATGACAAGGTTGAAGTTTGCCGTGATTTTAAACGAGGAGAATGCACTCGACCTACATGCCGCTTTTACCACCCATCCTCAAGCTGAAGTTCTGTTAGATAAAGTAAAGTAACCTATATCCAGTGATTATTTTTTTCTTCTCCAAATCTGGAATCAGACTAGTAATATATAGCTGCTGAATACATAACACAAGAGGCCATATACCCCAGGATACTTTATCTCTAGTTAACCTAACATTAATTTTTTTGGATTTGTCCATTCAAAATAGCTGGAGCAATGCTAACTTTTTTTAGGATTGCCAATTTTTTTCTGTCAAATGTTCATGTCATATGAATAATCAAATGTGTGCCTAGAGAGGGGCACCATTTGATACATTTATATGTCCATGTGAATAGGGGTGGCCATGCTAGAAATGTTTTGGTCTAAGATTGCAATTTTTGTGCATCAGATGGTCATGCCATTTTTGCTAAGCTGACATCTGCTGTTCTAATGCTGTAATATGAGATTATTTTTGTCATCTTTGATTCCACATCAGATGTCACTCAGTTTTATATGATCAACTATGTTCCTTAGCCAGATAAGCTCTTCCTTTTATGTTTCTCTTAGATGCATGAACTCCACAACAGCGACAAGTTACCTGTTAGATAGGTTTAGTGTTCTGGAGTATCATACAAGTTTGTGGTGTTGGGACTAGGTTTGTATATTTCTGATGAATTATAGGTTCATATGTCTGATGAAATGGGCCTGTCATATGTTGAGCTAATGCATTTCCCCTCCATTCAATCAACTTTTTTAAGTATTGTGATAAACAAGTTATTCATTTATGGCCAAGAATTCTTTCAAGGTTGTGCTTGAAAAATAAGTTATGTTTTTTATTGTCCTTCCAGCGGTCCAGCCTTTTAATAAATAGTGCGCTCTAACAGCTTCAAAGTGATGCTCTGATAACCTACTCATCTGGCATGAATCATGCCTAATTCAGCGTGTTTTAGTGTAAGATCTGGTGGAAGTTGACTACTATACTACATATAACTCCATTGGCTAATGAGTCAGTGTCTAGCTTTGCTGATTTCGCCTTTATTCAACAACTTGAATACACAGAGTTATCATTATTTAGTTTTTAGATTTAATTTAGCTCTGCTTAACAAGTGGATACTCCTTGTTTCCTCAGTCTTGCGTGCCTCACTCTGCTGCTGCTTCTGCTGCTGCTAATCCTGCTACTGCTGCGAAAGAGCTGCCGCGCTGGCTGTTGTGCTGCTGCTAAGGTGCCATAGAGTATTGAGACCCTCACAAAGTGCCATGTCCCTGGAAGAAAAACAAACTTGTTACTATCGTGTGATGTTCAGATGGTTTGCTTGAACTTGACTCAGCTTTGGATAGCCTTCTTCACAATGGACTCTGCATGTGTGGTTGTGTATTTGCGTTCATAAAGATGTTTTTAGACTTTTAGCTGCGAGTTGCTTTGGAGTTTTGCATAATTGAATCTTGTTTACCATCAGTTGTAACCCTTCACACTTGGTTGGTTCATCTTCTGCGCCGCGATCTAGTTCATTGGATTTCCTGGTTATCCTGGTGCCAAAAATACATCTGGAAGGGATTTGGCTGGTACTACCAATTATGTACCGAGTGAATGGAGACTTTGAAATTTCCAACAAAGCCCTGTGACATTGTTCGTGGAAGAACATGCATCAAATTGCTTTAGCACCAGCGTGTGCATCCTGCAAGCTTGCGCTCGAACCCGTTGGCGGCCGTAGCGTTGTGCATCTACCGTTGTTTGCCAACTATGGCATATGCATCAGTCTATCGTTTGTATATACAGTAGTATCTTGTAAAGATGGTGGGTGACACGGGCTGTTGCGTTTTGCGCGTCACTGTGAGGACCAGTCGACCAGATAAATTGTCTCGTTCGCCTGGCTTTGTCTCGTCGCGGGCGTCCGTTTTATCGCTCCAGTCTCCCCTCTATTTGTTTTGGCATTTGTGTTCAGGCATCACCATCATCATGACTATAAATAAACAGTGGCGCGATTTATCATATAAGTCGAGCCTAAGCTTATCGCGATGCAGAAGTACGACTGCTCTGTCTGCACAGATGAGGGTGCGGGAGAATTTTGCCGCGTAGAGTTTTCTACTATTGCTTAAACAAAGGGCGTGCTTAGCACCCAGTAGGAGAGGATTGAGTGTACCTACAGGGCTTCCATGCCATTCTATTATTAGCTCTGCCAAAGTCTCGAGCTCTGCCACCGCCTCGTCTGGAGCGGATTGGGCAGCCACGGTGGTGTTTGACTTCGACCCTCTCTCATCTCTCCCTCTCCCTCCGAAGTCTTGACCCGAGCAAGAAGTAGGCTTCCCCATGGCTTGCTGTTAGTTTGGGTCGGCACTCATGTGCAAGGGGCTTTGATGATGGTGGAGAGGAAGAGAGATGAGGGAGAAGCAATGGCCATGAACGGGCCGCGGCAGGAAGGAGAAGCAGAAGCCGCTGCGGCACCGGCAACGGCAGTGACAGGAGAGAAGGGAGAGGGAGAGAGGGATGACGGAGAAAGGGCCGACGGCGAGGAGCGGAAGGAGGAGAGCGAGGAGGAAGAAGAGGAGGAGGAGAAGAAAGACAAGGTGGAGCTGGAAGAGTGGTCCGAGCTAAGGCTGGCGATCGCGGAGCTGTCCCCGATCAGCCGGCGCGGCGGCAAGCTGTGCTCCTCGCCTCCCACGCTGCCCTTCCTCGGCCTCTCCCACCTCCTCCTCCGGCTCCTCGGTGAGTAGAAATGAGCAGTATGCTTCCATACTCTGTTTTGGTGTTCATTTCGCATCCATTTCTTCTTTTGGTTCGATCGGTTTCTTGACGTGCCTGTGTCTGTGCATCTTTGGCTTGTTGCTCTCCCGTCCACGTGGACGTGGTCCTTGCTGTCGCTGATGCTGCGTCGCCTGCACGGGCTTGCAGATAAGATTGGTCCGACAATGGCAGTGCTGCGGCTCGACGTCCAACGGAACATCGAGGTAAATATACTACTCTCTTCCCACCCTCACTCTCGGGGTTTTCGTAAGTAGTACGTACCACTAGGAACTAGTGTATCAGCGATCTAGCTAAATTGCTGCTGGTAAAAACTAAACATGCACGAAGCAGTAGTAGGCAGGGAGTCTCGATCACACCCCTCTACCTGAGACCAAAGATCCAAAAGAAGATGGCAAGTCGACTCCAAATCGCATCAAGATTTCTCGACTAAAAACTGTTTGGTGCGTGTGTGGTCCACGTAATACCCTGGCTTTTCCCATCCATCTCGTCCCGTCCCGTGCCGGCCACACGGCTAGGCGCCAAAAGTGATGGATCACCCTGTGGCCTGCTTATTTTACCTAGTGTTATCTGAGCTATATAAGCGTGGTTATTCTACTTTTTATTTTCTGAGTTTAGCCTGGTTATTATTAGTATCATTTTGAATCCATTGGTGGAACCAAAAGAGCACGCGTCTGCATCGTCCGACGCATCACCCGATCCTTTACTGTCGCCGTCGTCTTACTGGGCATGAATGCTCTGGTCGAATCGACGCCGATCATTCGAGACCGCGATAGTTTGATCGGATCATGGGACGGATCAGGAGATGGATCCGATTCCGTTGCATCCACCATTTGCACGTACGATGATGAGCCGCTCCCAAGTTTTGCATCAGCACGAGGACCATGGGATTAGGCAAATATCTCCGAGAAGACAACTTTTGCTTTCGCAAGGGGTGACGAATGAGCCATGTATTAGGCATTAGGGGGTCGTGTGCCGCGCACAGGCCGCCGGCCTTCAACTGCCCCGGTCACATCCGTCCTCCTTCACAGGCTAGCTCTCTTGTCCGTTCCTCGTTGATGTTTCTCCTCCTTTGCTAGAAGCTACGGGCTTTGTTTCTAAACAATCCCAAGAAGATAAGAGATGGTTTCTTCTTCTTCTAAAGGTAATGATGGCGATGGCAGGGCAACAGTTTATCTGGGCATGAATAATTTGGATCGCACGGCTGCATAGGGTCCCTATAATTGGGGACGGCACGAACTTACTGTAGTACTGTATGTTAGGCTGAAACTTCGGGATTATTCTTGTGTTTTTGGGTTTTTGCTGTACCACTACCACTAGCTGTAGCGATGCAGACAGATGGATATGCAACACCTAATTCAGCATTGACTCATCTATGTTTTATCTCCCCCTTCTTAAAATGTTTTGATTCTTGTACTCGTATCATATTCCTATATCTGTAAATAGATGGATCGCTTCTTGTTTCCCTCAAGGAATATAAGTATAATTCTTGTTGCAGAGGCTGCAGGAGCTATACTTGCAGGACCCATCCAAATACTCCACTCTGACGGCGATGGTGGAGAAAGAGACCGACGACGGCACCGTGAGGAAGGCCGATAGCTGTGCAAGGGCTATTCTATGGCTCACTAGGTGAACCAACAAACTGATGCAACTTATATTGACGTTCTATATACCATTGTGCTACTTGATTAATGCACCACTTCTCATGTTTTCATCTTCTTACTGTGCAATATCATCAGATCCATGGATTTCTCTGTTGCACTGTTACAGAGACTGGAGGAGGAGGAGGAGGGTTCTGATCAGCAGAGCCTTGCACAGCTTGTAGAAGCTGCGTACAAGGTCTCTCTCAAGCCGTGGCATGGCTGGATTTCTTCCGCGGCATGCAAGGTTAGGGGCTGCTCAGTTTGTTTTTCAGCTAGCGACTTTGTCGGAAAGCCCGACAGACAGACGCTTGTCCTGATAACACTTGGTTGACTTGCACAACTGCTACAAACTTTGTTGAAACAGATCGCATTGAAACTCATCCCTGAGAGGGCGATCTTCGTCGGCTGGCTCATGGGGGAAAACCAGAGTTACAGTCTCCCCAAGCTCGAGATTGAGAAGCTCGTCCAGCTGCTCCAGCCCTTTCTCGACGACATCCATGCCATGCTGGTCAGCACCCTTTGTGGATATCGATCCCCGATTAATTTCCCGCGTGTTGCTACACCTTAAATGACAGTATGAGTTATGCGATAACTGTGATTAAGCATTGCTGTGTGATCGTTTACAGGCCAAGTTCAAACTGGACAGGCTGAAGTCGACCTGAGGGTGAATGCTAAGATGGTCTCCATTTTCAAATTCCACTTCTGTGAATACCGCCTTGGTTTGTATGCGTACATGTTTCTCTTTTTTGAGCTGCCCGTGCTCGTGCGCCTCACTCTGTAAATAGGTCTTCATGTAGGGTAGGACTAGATTTGTAGCGCTCCTTGCGGGTACGAGTTCTGCCTAGTCAATGTACTTGTCCATCTTTCTACCCTCAGTAAATTGCATTTTCCACCGGCTTTGTTTGTAGAGGCTTGCTTCAGTACATTGACATGCTCTGAACTAAGGGAGGTTCAGACATGAATCAAATTCAGAGATCGCTATGAATTAGCCCTGAATTCAGAGGGAGGTTTGCTAGGGTTTCTATCGCTCAAAGAGAAAAGTAAAGCTCGACCCACATCAGTGGCGGCTAGAGTTTATCCCTACTACAATTTACAACTCGATGCCTCTCTCGGCTGAGATCCAAAGACTTTATAGCTGGTGCCATTTTGACATTCCCTGTTTTGTTTTGCTATGCTAGTATTTGACTCCTTCTCTATGTCATATAGAACATCCAAAAAGAGAAGCTAAAGGTAGAGACCAAATTTATTGAGTTGGGAGACGTGTGCAAGAGGGAGGGGGTGAGCTTTGGGCTCATGAGCTATTCAAATAGTCTAAGGAAAGGTAAAGGTAAAAGTAAAAGAGACAAAACTGGAAACGACATGAGAGACATAGTAAATGATGCGAGAGGTAAATAAATGCCTGTTGTTGGATGAAGATCCTACGCTGTCCACGTCGTCACTTAAGTGGCTTGCGTACTGGTTCGCCCGGTTCATCCTAGCCGTCGAACATGGAAATGGATGATCTTGTAGATTCCAACCTTGAAGGTGTTGATGAGGTCTTGACAAT